>NW_007047285.1:125722-220232 GCF_000164805.1 Carlito syrichta
GTGGTGAAAAGGGAACACTTCTACACTGTTGGTGGGAGTGTAAACTAGTGCAACCTCTGTGGAAAGCAGTGTGGCGATTCCTAAAAGCTCTAAATATCAACCTCCCATATGACCCCACAATCCCCCTACTGGGAATATATCCCGAAGAACTCAAATCACTCTATGAAAAAGATACCTGCACACTTATGTTTATCGCAGCACTGTTCACAATAGCAAGAACCTAGAAACAACGATGAAACAACCCATCAAAAGAGGACTGGATTTTAAAAAATGTGGTACATATACACGACGGAATACTACGCAGCCATAAAAAAGAACAAAATCATGAATTTCGCAGCAACCTGGATGGAACTAGCGTCTATAATACTGAGTGACCTCTCACAGAAACAAAGATCTGAGTATCACATGTTCTCACTCATATAATGGACCTTGAACATCCAATGTAATACTATAAGAAAATGACTGATGGTACTGGGAAAACTATGGGGGGGGAGGGAGATGGGATTAACAGTAGCAAATATCTGTCTGGGGACGGGGAAACACCTCTTACCAAAGCGTACCTGAATGAAATGTAATTGTATACCTAACCCTTACCTGTACCCCACAAAACCATAATAAAAAATATTGATTATGAAAAAAAAAAGAAACAAAAAATCTGACTTGTCTTCAAAGTTTAACTAGGTCATGTATATTTGTATATTTTAGGTTAAACTTAGCTTTTAAGACATACACACACACACGCATGCACACACAAAACAGATAAATTGGGGGCATCAAAATGAAAAACGTAAATTAAAAACTTACGTTCATTAAAGAATACAAAGTAAAAAAATGATTCACAAAATTGGAGCAAATATTTGGAAATCATATATCTAATAAGTGGTTGATATCCACAGTATACAAAGGGTTCCTACAACTCAAAAACAACAACAAAAAAAAATTGCAATTAGAAAATGGGGAAAAGGACATAAATAGACATTTCTCCAAAGGCTATATACAAATGGTCAATAGGCACATTAAAAGATTGCTAATATTCCTAGTTATTAGGAAAATGCAAATCAAAACCACAATAAAATACTGAATCACATAAATTAGCATGACTATTACTTTAAAAAATGAAAAATAGCAAGTGTTATCAGAGATATGAAACGGTTGGAATTCTTGTACATTATTTGTCGGAACATACAAGGATACAGCCTATGTAGAAGTTAAACAGTTTAACCCTTCCTCAAAAAGGTAAACACAAAATTATCATACGAGGGGCACACCCCCCCAATAAAATGTAATCATTTTGTAGCCGGCAGGCTTCTTATAGTATAGGTTTCCCCCACTAAGTGTTCTAGGAACCCATCAGTATCAGTGTCCCAGCTAGGGTTGTTGTGTAAGTGTACGTTCTGTTTCAGTGAATATTTTTTTTGAGATTCTTTTACTGTTTTGGCCCATTTGATAGAGAGTGATTCCAGTACCCACCCGGCATGAAGGTCCAGCAGTTTTGGCCAAAAATGGCATAGCCCCAGACCCCATCCTCCCTATTCACCTGATCTCTTTCCCAGTTACTCTTTTGTTTGCTCGCGTTCCCCAGATGAAAAAAGCCCTCAATGGAAAAAGTTTTGCCAGTGTGAAAAAGGTGAGCCACAATCGGTAGAAGTACGAAACAACATCAAAAGTGACAAGTTCAAAAACTGTTTTGAGCAGCAGAAAAAAAGTCTCCATAGTATTTCATCAAACGGAGAGTACTTTGAAGGTGACTGAAGTTTAAACATGTAAGAATAAGCCGGGCTCGGTGGCTCAGCCTGTCATCCCGCGCTGTCATTGGGAGGCTGAGGTGAGAGGATTGACTGAGCCCGTGGGTTCGAGACCCGCCTGGGCAGCGAGACCTCATCTCTACAATAAATAAAAAAAAATCAGCTGGGCGTGGTAGCGCATGCCTGTAATTCCTGCTACTCGGAAGGCAGAGGCGGAAGGATCGCCGGAGCCCAGCAGGTCGAGGCTGCGGTGGCCAGGAGCGGCCACCGCACTCCAATCTGGGTGACAGAGTGAGACTCCAACTCAAAAAAAAAAAAAAAAATTGTAAGAATAAACACATAATTTTTTATAAATAAATTCCAGCGTTTTTTGGGTCCCCCTTGTATATCTAGTAATTTTCATCTCTTGGTTTACCTTAGACCCAAAGAATTTAAAGCAAAAACTCAAAAAGTTGCAAGAATAGATACATGTATAACCATGTTCATAACATCATTATTTAAAATAGCTAAAAGGTAGAAATAATATGCCTATTCACAAATGAATGGATAAATAAAATATGATATACATATGTATGTGTTTATACATACACTTGTTTGTGTGTATATATATTTGTGTATATATATTCATAAATATATATAAATATTTATAAATATATATATATAAAATATCACCCAACCTTTAAAATATGTTAAATTCAAATGCACGCTGCAATACGGATGAACTTTGAAAGCATAGTAACTGAAGTAGGCCAGACTCAAAAAACAATCATTGTATGATCTCAGTTACATGAAGTACCTAGAACAGACAAATTCATAGAAACGTTAAATAGAATAGAAGTTAACAGGAGTGGGAGAAGAAGAGAACGCAATTATTGTTTAAAAGATCAGATTTTCTATATAGGAAAATTTTAAAGTTCTGGAAATGAACAGAAGCAATGGCTTCACAACTGAATATACTGATTGTACTTAATGCCACTGAGTTGTACACACACACAAAAGTGATCAATTGTATGGTATACATATACCGTCACATCAGAACAAAACGGAAAAATAATTTTTAAGGAATCAGATATAAGTATCATTTTTTAAGTGCATTTTAAAATAATGGGGCAACTTCTGATGCCCAGTAAATCAGGTCAGAGGGCTTCTACATTTTAAATACCACCACTGAAAATTACGATGTCCATAAGTCAAGGAAATGATTAAAAGTCCAGAGGAAATTCTATTCAAAGACAAAAGAATGTAGTTTTGGCTGGAAAGTCCCTCAGGCTAGAGACCAAAACATGTTACAGAAAAATGATATACCACAAACTCAGTTAATAAATATCACTGTGTTTTCACATTTTTTCTCCACATGATGTCCTTGCAGTTCCTTCCACTTCCGAGCACTTCAGATCTGATCAGGAACCTTCGCTGTTGGCTTTCGTCCAATATCCTTATCTGGGAAACATCGCCTACGTTCTCCCAAGTGAAAAGGAAGACTCAAGTTTACCCTGGTGTATGACAGCATGCCTGTCTGATGAGTGATTTCCTTAAAAAAAAAAAAACAGGGATGAAGTAAACACTGGGCTTCTCTGCGGAATTTTGTCCACCACCTCCCTCCAGCTGTGAGGCCAATCTTTTAATGCCTCCATGAAGACCCATTTAGAGAAATGGGAAACATGGACCAAAAGAAACTTATGCTGCTTTTTAATGGAGTAAATGTCACTCACTCACACATACACACACACACACACACACACACACACACACACACACACACACACACACACACACACCTTTATTGGTTTATGGTAAGTACTTAGAACAGAACTCCCTCTAGTTAACACATAAATTCATTAGCTAAGAGGGCAACGCCAGGAAACCCAAAGATTTCTAATAATGCAACAGTTTACTCTCATTAGTTACCAGCAATTAGTTCCATTCTACTGACCTGAAGAAAATTGGCTGTAATTTCAGATCTCTTATCATAACCGGGGATGTTTCTGATAAGTATAAAGGTATACTTATACTGACAGTCATGATTCCAGGGACAAACAAATCACCCCATAGGACACTGCATTCATCATATTCTGAATGGTAGGGAGGGAATTTTTGGTGTTCTCTCTAAATTATATGAAGCTTGGATGATGAAGAAAAAATTATATTGAGTAAAACACTGAATCATCTCTCTGCATCTACTGAGGCTGCATTTTCAAGCTCTTCAAGATATACTTAGCAATGAGTTTGCCCACAAGGCACTTAAAAAGAAAAAAGTATTTCTGCCAAGTGTCCTCTGGGTAGTATGACCATGACATTACGTGAACTCAATTTCCTAATGAATGCTCCCTGCCGTGAAATTTCTGAGAATCAGATACCAGCTTGTAGGGTGGCCCCAAGTTTCAGCTACCTGGGCAAGAGCATAACCTCTGCTTGTCCAGGGTACATGTGAACATTTGAGAGTTACCGAATTATTTTACATTCTCAAAGTCTCTCTCTCTCTCTCTCTTTCTCTCTCTCTCTCTCACTCTCTCTCTCTCTCTCTCTCTCTCTCTCTCTCTGTGTGTGTGTGTGTGTGTGTGTGTGTGTGTGTAAGAGTGTGTGTGTGTGTGTGTGTGTGTTCTTATTAAAATATTGAAGGAGCATGAGAGAAAGAAAGGCAGAGAATGTTCTAGCAATAAATCAATGATTTTAAAAGTAAATTTGTCAGGGTAGACACAAATTGCCCTCTTGATTCAGAATAAGTCTTTGAATAGAACTTAAATTTTCCTTCTGTAGAAAGCTCTATTCTGAATCCAATACTCTATCTCTCACCTAAACTTTCACATCATTCCGTTTGGACATCAAAATACCTATCACCAAGTACCCCTCTGTTCCTGAACACACCTAGATCACTTCTATCTTAAATTCATCTTCCTGAATGTTACAAAATATGTGATCTTCTGCCCTAGTTCTCCTCTATATTCCATGCTCAGGATTCTGAAAAGATCAGGCTCTTCTTCCAGCCTTTTATTCCTCATCACTCAATAAAAACTTAAAAACTTAATCCCTTGAAATCTGGTTTCCACCTCCACAATTGCTAAAACTGTTTTCAAATGTCACCAAATGCAACAGCTGGTCCCAAGTCGCTGCACAAATCCCTCTCCTCCTTCAGTTTCATTACCACCACACTTGTCTTCGCCTCCTATTCTAAGACTGCTGATGTTGCTGTCCACTGTAGTTCTGCTGCCTCTTCTAAATCACTAGATGTATATATCCCCAAAGATTTTTTATGTTTTTTTGAGTGCAAGTCTCACTCCATCACCCAGAATGGAGTGCAGTAGCCTGCTCATGGCCACCCCAGAATCAACCTACTGGTCTCCAGCGATCCTTCCACTTCAGCCTTCCAGGTAGCTGGAACTACAAGTGCACACTACTACGCCCGGCTAATTTTTTTTATTTATCGTAGAGATGAAGTCTCGCCAAGTTGCCCAAGCAGGTCTTGAAGCCACAGGTTCAGGCAATCTGCTTGCCTTGGCCTTCCAAAGTGCTGGGATTATAGGCCAAGTCCCCAAAGATTATTACCCATCTCCTCTTTTTACAATTTTCCTTGGTAATTTCAAAGTCTGCAGGGACTTTAGTCAATGCCTCTCTGCCGAGATTCCTGCACCCGTTGCTCTAGCCTTACCTCTCTCCAAGCCCCAGACACGCATTGCCAGCTCCCTAGAGGAATTTCTGCAGTGGGTATTTCAAATTCTGTATGTCACAAACAAATATCATCAACTCTTCTCTCTCAATCTCTTCCTCAATCCTTTAAATATATGTTCTTTTGACTTCTAGGTTAATCAAATCCAGCATGCTTTTCATTAACCTGCTCAAAATCTTGCAGGTCTCACCGACTCTGCCCTAAGTCTCAGGGATTTTGCTTCTGATGAATCTCTTGGAGGTTCTCTCCAGGCCCACTGTTAAACACACGTGTTTGTGGGCACACACACACACACACACACACACACACATACACACCCATCAGACTTCTCTTATCTCACTCCTAAGGCACTCTCTCAATTTTTCAATGTAGTGACATCACTACCTGATTGTCCTTCTTAAAGAGTAGATCCACCCATGCTAGATACCCGCTCACAAACTTCTCAACCAGTATTTTGACTCCGATTCACTTGCATAGTTTTTCTAATCTTCCTGATATCTACTGTAAGTTTCAAATAAATTGCACTGTTTCCTGTTCCTTGAACATGGTCTAGATATTTCTTTTTCCATCCATTTTTATTCCATTAATTCTGCCTATAATTCCATCCAAAATCCACCTATCAAAGCTTATTCATCCATCAAGGTTCATTGCAAAGGTCATCAGCTCTCTGAAGTTTATCTTGATTTCCCCACGTCACCTAGGCTTCTCTAAGCTATGTTGCCTCTTGGCTTTCTCTGTCTTGGACTTCCTGATATTTTTTAATTCATCATTTGTGTTTATTTAGCCTTCCTCAGTCTACAAAGAACTTTCCATAAGTTTACTCATATTCAATTAAAAAAATAAAACAAAAACAGGGGCTGGGAGGTTGCTAGACTTTTTACTATCTTCTCCCCCACTGAGTGGTTGTATGAGTGACTAGAGAAGAGAAACTCTTCAGTAGAAAAAGTGTCCATATCTAACTCAGCTCTCATGTATCTTCATGCAGTTCTGTTTCCAATGAACCCTGATAACTACATCTCACTCTCTTCTCCCCACCACAGGATCTATCACAGGAGCGTGTGACGGAGTGAAACTCCGACTCAAAAAAAAAAGTAGACTTTTCATCCTTGATCTATGACTTCACTTAAAGATAAAATCAAGATTACCAGAATACTACTGAAATAAAACAAAAAAAAAATAGTGAGTTAAAGAGAGAGAGAGAGAGAATAAGAATTTCCATTTCAAATGTTTTCCATTTTTTAGAAGAAAAAAAAAAGAACTTAAAAATATTAGTGTTGTGCTCCCCTTGTCATGAAGCACTCTCTCATCTTCATTTTTACACTAATAATGCTTTGTATATCTTTTTTTTTTTTTTGAGTTGGAGTCTTGCTCTGTCGCTCAGACTGGAGTGCAGTGGCCGCTCCCGGCCACCGCAGCCTTGACCTGCTGGGCTCTGGCGATCCTTCCGCCTCAGCCTTCCAAGTAGCTGGAACTACAGGTGTGCACTACCACACCTGGCTAATTTTTTGATTTACTGTAGAGATGAGGTCTCGCCAAGTCGCCCAGGTGGGTCTCGAACCCGCGGACTCAGGCAATCCACTCACCTCAACCTTCCAAGGCATGGGATTACAGACTGAGCCACCAAACCCGGCTGCTTTGTATATCTTTAACAAGAAAAATAAATTAACCACTGAGCTTCATTTTCTTATTTATAAGTTGTTTTATTAATTTTACCTACCCCACTGGATTTCCGAAACCAAAGCAGATGTATAAGTAAAATGCTTAGCACAATGCCTGGCACGTAGTTGGAGGAATTAAAAGTAGACTTTTCTTGTTCTTTCATAGAAAACAAACTCTTTGAACATAAGGCTTTTTTGGGTATGAGTTTGGTACACTATCCAGTACCCAGGATTGTCACACATAATAGGTTCTCCATGAACAGATTCTTTTTGAATAATTAGTTAGTGAGGATGGAGGGGAAGCAATATATCAGACTTATGTAAAGAGTTTTTCAAAATACATGCACCAGTTCTCAACCCCAGATATGTTGATTCGGTTAGTCTCCATTAAAAAATGGACACATTTGTTATTCAAATATTCCACAGGTAATAATTACTACTATCATTTAGGGGAAACTATTTGTCTAAGTCAATTGACCTGATCCTCAAGCAAAATCATCTTTTATTCCAACCCACATATCTGTCTTTTTTTTTTTTTTTTTGAGTTGGAGTCTCATTTTGTCGCCCAGGCTGGAGTGCAGTGGTATGCTCATGGCTATCACAGCCTCGACCTGCTGGGCTCAGGTGATCCTTCCTCCTCAGCCTTCCAAGTAGCCGTAACCATAGGCACACTCCACCACACCCAGCTAATTTATTGTTGCTATTGTTTTAGAGACGAGATCTCACCAAGTTGCCCAGGCTGATCTCGAAACCCCGAGGTCAGGCAATCCTCTCTCATCAGCCTCCCAAAGTGCTGGGTTTATAGACTTGAGCCACCACACCCAGACCTTTTTTTTTTTTTAAATCTCATCCCCGTTCCTCTTCTTTTGAATCATCAGTCTCATATTATTCTCTTGCAGCACAACAGAATAAACTACGTCTAGACCAGGTATTGGCTTCCTACACACATATCTATGAGGAACACTTCTCCAAGGACAGACAGGAGCATATTTCACTTAATCTAACAAAATCTCATTAAATATCAGAGATTAAAATCAGTTTAAGCTAACTTATTGATGATTTGATGGAACCTAATCATTTGCTAGGCACACTAACCAGAAGATAGAGTTTAAGCAGGCAAGGTTTAATCTAAAGAAATATAACAGTATAAGGTGATTGCCTACTCAGAGAAAAACGAATTCAGAATTCCAAAGAACATGGAAACAACCAATACAAGGGGCAGTCACGATACCTCTTGGGCTGAGGCAGAGCTCTCAAGGGAGCAAAGCCCTCTGGAAGGGTCCAGACCTTGTTGGAAGGTTGCAGGTGTGGGTCACTGGATGGCAGGGACTTTGTGGAGGTGCTGGGTGGTGGACCTCGCTACAAATTCTCCCTCTGGGGACTCAGACGCTGTCTACTGAAAGGTGCCTGTCTGCCTCTCTAGGAATCTGCTAGTCATGAGCACACCCCATACCCGGAGAAGAGCCCCTTCCTCTTTCAGTGACTTTCTAGTACCCTCTATAGGTGAAGTAGGGAGATGAAGGGTGGATATGAAGTTGAAAGGCATAACTGTCAGTGACACACTAAGCAAAGGAAATCCAGAATGTACTTGCTGGAGATTAAAGACTGAGTTAGTGACAGAGCAGAGACAGCAACCTCTCTCAGACCAAAATTCTTTGTATTATATCACTATGGTTAGATAAGGCAAACTTGGAGTTGATTCTGAAGAAAGGGCTAGGAGACATTCTGGGCAAAATGCCTCAGATGTGCCAAGCTCTTACCACTTCAATAGAGCCTTAATAATAGATATTGCTATTATTATTATTATTATTATTATTTTAGCTATTTTTGGTTGTATAGACAGTGAAACTGAAACACAGAGAAACGCAGTCACTAATGAAAATAAGGAATTAGGAAGTAAGCAATAGAGTCAAGATTTGATTTCTGGTCTGACTGCAAAGTTTATCATCCTTTGATGACACTGCATTGCAGAAGAAAGTGCACTAGAATGAGATGTGAAAACAACTGAAATTTACATTTTTAGTTGTGATAGTCTAATTCCGCACTTTAATCATCTACTTCGAATGAGTCAATTTGTTTTTCAGGCTCCAAATGAAAGAAACAGCATTGCCATCCAAAAAGTCAGAGCACAGCAATGTTATAAATGTGGAAGCCCATCAAATATAAAATCCATTGGATAATATGAAGAAATATATTTTTCAGTAAATGAAGTATCTTATTTGATCATGAACCAAATTGTCTAATTTGCTTCTATGCCTTTTTGAGACCAGTATAGTCCTCAGTGAATAATTAATTCATTTCAGATCAGTTTGGTTCCATTCAGGGCTACTCCCCCTAGTATGAACATACATTTTAAATTTTTTTAAATAATGTGTTTGAAAGAAATAACTGGTTCCCAAATTTGAGGTCTAGCATTTAATCATTCTGACAAGATATTTTCCTGTTGTTTACCAAAGCAGAAATAGTTTCTAACACAAGTGAAAAAATGTCTATGCGTGGCTGGTCAAAGTTGCCTGAAATTTATTGCTCTAAGTATTTTTCATAATTAAAGATTAATAATTAATGTAGGCATTGATTTTTTTATTAAATATGTTTTCAAAGACTTGATATTGACTAGAATGTTAGAAGAAGCTGAAATCTAGATCTTATCACTACTATTCCGATGCAAAGTGCTGGGCACATCTTTGGGAATGTTGGCACCATGTAGTAACCACAGTTTCCATTATTAATCCTGAAACTGGACTGATTGAGCATCAGAATGTATCATTCCTTATGCTTCTGATTTGTTATGAACCCAGGATGAAGAAAACACCAGTCACTGGAATAAGACCATGGAATTTCAAATGGCTTCAGCAGTGCACCTAACAGCGGAGAATTATATATCTCGAACTATCTCTGAGATTTTCTTTATATATATGAAGGACTTTAGCCTATTAAATAATAATGTTAATAATTTAGTGGGATTCCCAATTACCTTCAAATTTCTTAGTGCCCAAATACAATACAATACACACATACTTTAATTTGTTGGGGATGCCTAAAACTCTCCATCAGGTATTCAGTGACTGAACCAGTTTTCACTGATTTCTCTCTCTCTCTCTCTCTCTCTCTCTCTGTCTCTGATCTCTCTCTTAAACTTAAATTACAGTATGGTTGATGCAAATTTATAATGTTTGCTACAAGTTCCTGTGTCTCTCCCATACATTCATAATTAGACCATATAAGACAAAAATAGTTTTTATTTCCACATGCCTCTGTAACTATCCTGAACGCATAGAAGGCTCTCAATAAGTATCAGTAATGTATTTATTTATTATTTCAGGGAATGGGACTATATAGGTACTCACAGACTACAATTATGAGTCACCATATTTGTAAGTTCACTCATTCATTCATTTATAATGCCATTTTAAAAATTAATTTCCAGCACCTGTCCTAATGGAACTATATGCTGGCAGATTAAGTGTGATGAAAAAATTTAACAACTTAATGTAAGAGAGAAACTTGGGGGAACCATTTAAAATAGTGCAATCAGGGAAAGCCTCTTAGGGAGAAGACATTTGAAGCAAAACCTAAGGGAAGAGAGAACAATCACATGAAAAGCTAAGAGAAGAAAATTCCAAACAGAGGGAACAGTTGCAGAGGTCAGAAGGTTAACGGGCTTGAGTAGGAAAACTCTTTAAAACTTAAGAATTCCTAGCCTGAAAAATCGATGTAATCATGGTAAATGCAGAAAGCATAATCTTATCAGAAAAATGATCCACATTTTACTTTTCTTTCAAGTTTTTAAAGATTAAAGTGCCAAAACACTCACGAAAAACTTCAGTAAAAATAATTTTTAGCCAGACTCGGTGGCTCAGCCTGTAATCCCGCGCCTTTGGGAGGCTGAGGTGAGCGGATTGCCTGAGCCTGCGGGTTCGAGACCCACCTGGGCAGGCGAGGCCTCATCTCTACAATAAATCAAAAAATCAGCCAGGCGTGGTAGCGCATGCCTGTAATTCTGGCTACTCGGAAGGCTGAGGCGGAAGGATCGCCAGAGCCCAGCAGGTCAAGGCTGCGGTGGCCGGGAGCAGCCACTGCACTCCAGTCTGGGCGACAGAGTGAGACTCCAACTCAAAATAATAATAATAATAATAATTTTTGACATCAAATATTATTGTCTCATATTAATTCTTTGCTGTTGATTTATAGCTGCTGAGTATGTCATGGATATAATTCAGACATTCTTGATTTCAAGAATATTGCCATATATCCCTTATTTTTGTTTGGAGTTTATAGTTTTTTTTTTTTTTTTACGAGAAGGCATATTTACTTAAGTTAAATGAATGAGTCACTTTAAGTGTGTCACTTTAATAGATGGGTAATAGTCAACAGGCATTTATGAAGGTCATATACAAGCAAATATTGTTACTAATTTATACCAACCATCTGATTTCAGATGAACATCACAAACAAAAAGTAATAAGATATCCCACCAGTACAATCATTTGCCTTATTTTATAGTCAATTCCTTGTTTGCTATAACTCAAAATAAAGTTCTTAAAGGATTTACAAACAAACTAAACTGTGCATATAATTATTTAACTTGTTTTTTTTTTAAACCTAATTGCATCACTAAAAAAAAATCAATTTTTCAGTCTGCTCGAGTTAAATTAAATGTGCTTGACTGGTTATATTTTCAGAAAAGCAAAACAAAGTCGAAAATTGTTGCTGTGGTGATGGAAAAAAAACCTCTTAATTTGTTTTGTCAAGGCTTCACATTATGATAAAAGTAAGAAGTACAGTAATTAGCTTTCATTTCTCTGTCAATTATTACCAATTTCCTGTACAATTCAGTTTCAATATCTGATGCTATAACAGTGCCAATCTAGAGAAATAAATTTTGGAAATGGAAAAATAGTTGTCAAATATCAAATTCAGGCCAAAAAGGGCCTCCATTAAATAACAAATATATTTGTAGCCCTTGTTCAAATGACTTAAGGTCTAAGTTCTTTTATATTTACATTATTATGATTAAATACTATTAATATCTTATTTCATGACAATTTGTATAGTGCCTCTAGATTCAACACTTTCTTTCATCCATGCAAGTATCCTGAAAGGTAATTCTCATTTTCACTTCATAGATGCTAATATAAGTCAACAAGATAAGTATCCAGGATTTTTTTATGTTTTCTTTCATTTTTAATTGACAACTAATAATTGTATATTTATAGGGTGCCAGGTGATGTTTTGACACATGTATATTTTGTGCATTGATCAAATCAGGCTGATTAACGTCTATCACCTCAAATACTTACCATTTCTTCATGGTAAGAATATTTGAAGTCTATTCTCTGAGCTCTTTCGAAACATGCAGTACATTGACAGCAGTCACCATGCTGTGCATTAGATCTCCAGAACATACTCTTCCTGTCTAAAGAACACTTTGTACCTTTGACCAACATCTCCTCTTTCTGTCCACTCCACTCCAGCTCTCAACCTCTGGTACCATCATTCTACTCTCTAATTCTATGAGTTTGACTCTTTGAGATCTCGTATGACCCACGTTCTTTAATACATGTTTGTCCATGATCTTTTCCACATTCTTCAGTTACATTTTCATAAACAAGCTATTTCCAAACTGTGGATCTGATAGAATAAAATATTATTTTAATTTTTTAACAGCTAGTAAAAAAAAAAAAAAACCCAATACAAAATTTAACCTGTATATAGAGAGATACTTTAATGTAATCATCTAAAATATATATCAATATTAATACTGGGATTTGAAATTAAGAGATAAAATGTATCCTCCTACCAAAATAGTTGCAGCAAGAAACAATTACATACATAAATGATGGCAGTTCGGAGGCAAAAGTTTTGACATTGTTAGCCTGGATGACATAGGACTATTAATTGGGGTTATCCAATTCAGGATTCTGGGACAAATCTGATAAGTTCTTCCTGGAAAGGTTGAATACTAAGGAACAATCTTGAATGACTTAGTAGTTATCCAAGTGAAAACAAGAAAAATAAATTACTAGGATGATACTAGAAGAATAAAAGTAACAAGGAACATAATTTCATGGTTTGTTCCCATGCCTACTTGTATCTGGGATGCCCAGAAATTCACATTTAAGTGAGGATTTGGCAGAAGCAGGACAGGAGAGGCCAGGTTAATAAGTTCAGCACACTAAGCTCAGAGTTTGAATGCTATCTTCTGTCTATCCCCATGTGTTTGTTTATGATTAAGCACCATATGGTTTAGATTTTTGAGAGTGGCATTTTATTTTTCATTGCAATTTATTTAATATTTTTACTACAAAAGATAGACTTCTACATTGTAAAATTTGATACAACCAAGTGATTTTAAACAATAAAAGAGAAATGTCTCCTTACATTTTCATTTTCCAGAGATAAATGTTAGCAGTTGCATGTTTTCAAATTTTTCTGTACATGTGTATGACAGTCTATCTATCTATCTTCTATCTATCAATCTATCTATCATCTATCTATATCTATTAACATAAATGAGATCATACTTACTTTCTGTTCCACAATTCCCTTTTGAAAATTTATTGTGGACATTCTTCTCATTCTTTCTACATAATTCTTTTGAAAGGGTGCTAGTATTAGGTTAAATGACTATATTACAATAATGTATCCAACCCCTAAAATGAATGTTTTGATTGCTGCCACTTTTGCTACTATAAAACTGTTTAAGTAGACATTCACATGCATTGGAATACATCGATGCATATAAGGTTTACACAGAGTAAGTGACTAACTTTGGCAATGTTGATAAAAGTCTACCCATTTCCAGTTTTGCTTAAAATATTTTCTAATTGCTCTCTAATTATGTGTGTGAATTTTTCACTCTGTGCTAGCATTTCAGATTATGAATAAAGCTATTCTCATTCAGTTCTGATCCAAATATCACATTGTCATAATAAATAGAATAACATAGAAGTCATTTTACGGCACTTTTGTCCTTAGAGAGCAATATGTTTCCACTCATTTATAATGTCATTTGAGTTCAACAAAAATATTCTGACAGAATGAAGTCAAATTCTTTGTAGAATTTTTTTTCTTTTTACAGAGAAAGAACTAAGTTTTCTCAACTGACACAAAGTTCTGGGTATAAATCTGTAACAATTTCTATCACACTACTTTAAGTATAAATACAGATAGATAAATAAATAAATAAATGCAATCAGACATATCATTTCCACATTTCTTCTGCTTTTACTCAGTTCCACTGAAAAATTGTTGTAAATCATTGTTTAAAATCTCCTCTGTTCATACAGAATCAAAATGTTAAAATATTGGGAAAGAATAAATCTAGTTTTAAAGATCAGACTTTGGGGGATAAAATGAGACAGTGATTACGAAGCCTCATGCATAGTTTTTTTCAATGAAAAGATGACTATCTGTATTTAAATTAGTTTTTAATATCTGAGGTGATTGGAGAACAGAGTCTTACAATAAATAGATTTAAGTGAAACAATTTTGCTTTTAATTAGCTGCAAAGTATCCAAAAGTGGTGCCAGGTACCTACTGCCATGTTACTTTAAACAGAGATAAGAACAAAGGAAATGAGGTCAAGCATTAGAAAAACTTCTCTGTAAAACGTATACTTTCTTTGGTTGAATAAAGGCACAAAGTTGTCAGTGAAATTAGAGTTCAGGACTAGAATGCAGTCAAAGGTGTAAAAGTGATGATGGGTTAATGTATCTGGCAATGGTGTCATTGAATCAAGTCAGAACTGCAGTCCAAGGTGCCAAGATCTGTTAGATTACTTACAAAGGTTTCCTGACTCTGCCAGTTGGAGGTCAGTGAAGGAAGTGGAGAGAGACATGAAGGCAGAAAGAGGTGTTGAAAGTCTAGATTAGCAGTTCAAAGAAAAGTCTCCAAGGATAAAAGCAGTTCAAAGAAAAGTCTCTAAGAATTAAACTCTATTCCCAGAATAAAAATGGAAGACTACAGCAATCAACCACAGGTCAGAAGAAGAATTTCAGTGTAGTTTTCTTAGTGTCTGAAATAAATAGAGGGAATTAGACTGTGGTGCTAAGGCAAGCAAGGCAAGGACCAAACTCTAGAACCAACACAAAGAGAAAAGATAGAAGGACAAAAATTAAAATAAAGCACAACAAAATAGACACAAGTCCAGAAGCAGATGGGTGGGTCAGGGGAAGGAACAGAAATCTTAGACGCGTATCCCTGAGAACAAGGCTAAATGGCTTTAAATGGGGCTATATAAACTGGGTCCCATTGCTGGTATTTTACAAATGAGGGAGTGAAACTCAGATTAAGCCTGAGAGTAGGTCTTGTCTTCATTTTCCTACAGCAAAACATCTATAGGAGCCACTGGGAAGGCCTAGGTCCCCAGGAAGTTGAGGTTGAAATTTAACACTACTCTGGAATCAACAAATGGGGAGTGAAGGTTAAAGGAAAGGCATAGCATTTTTATACTATTAGGTTCCATCTTTGTCTTCATTCTAAAAGATAGGTTGTTTCTCTCTCATACTTTCTTCACCTTTTTACTATTTTCTAAATTCCCCACAGAGAACAACAAACATGCATAACTTTTCTAACAAGGATAGTTACAAGTATATTTTGAGATCAATTTTATTGAAGTATAATGTCCATATAATAATACGCAACCACTTTATATTAACATTTTAATAAGCTTTGATGAAATTCTTTTATACTGTTTTAATTACCACCATAGCTCCAATTGCTGTTTTCTATAGTTTCAAATAAATAGAATCATGCAATCAAACAGTAAAGATTCTTTGGTTTCTGGGATTTTTTTTCCCCTTTATGCTCAATATAATGTTTGTAGCATTCATTCATGTTACAAGCATCAGTAATTCCTTCCTTCTCATTGCTGAATAGTAGTCCATCATGTGAATAACCCAAAGTATGGATATATATTCACCTGTTGATTCACATTAAAATTGTTCCCAAGTTGACACAGTTATAGTTTAAAAAAATAAATGTGCAAATCTTTGTATGAACATATTTTATTTTATTTTTTTCTTGTGAAATGATCAAGGACTAGAATTCCAGGGTTATAATATATACACATGTTTAACTTTGCAAGAAATTGACAAATAATTGTCCTATTTTACTCTGCCTTCAGCAGTATATGAGTTTTCCAGTTACTACATATCCTTGACAAAACTTAGTATTGTCAGTGTTATTAATTTCAACCATCCACGTGCGTGTGTAGTGATATTTCAATTTTTACATAATTTTATTTTTCTGATAATGAGTAATATTGAGTAACTTTTTATGTGCTTATTAGTCCTTTGTATTTCTAATTTCATGAGGTGTCTATCAAAATCCTCCGTATATGTGTAAAATTGTATGGGTTATCTAAATAGTAAGTTACAAGAGTTTTGAAAACTATTATGGTTGCAAGCCCTTTGTCAGATATATGAATTGAGAATGTTTTCTTCCAGTCTGTGGTTTGCATTTTTATTTTCTTAACAGTACCTTTTGAAAAGTAGACATTTTTCATTTCAAGGATAACTAATTAATTTATTTTTTATTTATAGTCTGTACTTTCAGAATTCTTTGTAGAAATATTTGCCAAAGGTTTTAAAAAAATAAATCTTTAGATAAAGTAGTTGCATATAGTTGCCCACCATAATCCTGGCTAAGCTTGTTATTTTATTATAATATTTAATACTTTTTTCACTCTTACAGGTATCTGGGATTAAATGGTAAAATATAAGTTATTCCATCATCTTCCCTGGCATTTCTGTTCTTCATATGCCTTGTGATAATAATATCATATCAAATATTTGCTCAGAAAAATGTGTCAGATAACATCTAAAATCTGAACATGGATTTTTGGTGGGTAGACATTTCTAACCTTTGGAATATGGAATAGAACATATCCAGGATATACTATAAATGATTTTTAAGAGTTTTCTTTAAAACAACAAATCAATTGAAATATCTGGGACACTTTTCAGAGATGGGCCTTTCTTGGTGTTCCTTTAATGTCTTCCTAGCTAGGTATGATTTCCAAGGATCTGAAAAGACTTTGCTTGGTAAGGTGAATAATGACCTAAAAGACATCTACATCCTAATCTCTGGAAACTGTGAATGTCACATGTACTGCAAAAGAGATTTTACAGATATGATTAAGGACCTTGATAGTAGATACTATCAAGGACTATTTATGCCAGTCCTTCTAATCACAAGTGTTTTTATAAAGAGAAGGCATAGAAGACTTGACTACAAAAGAGAAGACAGGAAATGTGAGACAGGTAACCAGAGGCTGTAGTGATGCCAGGAAGGGATCACAAACCAAGAAAGGGAGGTGTCCTTCAGAAGCCAACAAAAACAAGAAAATGGATTGTCCTTCAGAACCTCCAGAAGAATCCAGTTCTTCTATCACCTTGACCTTATCCCAGTGAAAGTGATCTTGGACTTCTGGTATGCAGAAAGACAAACTTCACCTGCATGCAGATTACTTATATATCTGATTTTGACTTGTGCTCCACATCTTTATGATAAAATAAAATAAAGCAAAAACTAAATTAAATTAAAGAATATAGAGTGACACGTAACAACACAAAGGGTACCTGGTTCTATATACTACGGAGAGCAACCAATTGAAGGCCCAAACTTGACCTGTATGCAGCCTATTTGTATAGTTAATCCTCACTTCTATCCCACCTATTTATAATAAAATAAAATTTATTGAAATTTTTTTAAAAGAACTATAAGAGAATTAATGTGTGGGTTTTAAGAAACAAAATTAGTGGTATTTTTTTACAGCACTCAGAGGAAACTAACATACCACTTTCTTCTTTGCAGTGCGTATTTCTATCCATCAGTTCTCACAGAAACTCTCTGAAGTATGCAGGATTACCTCTTATGAATGAAGAGTCAGAAGTTTGGGAGTAAAACTACACAGTGAGCAAACCCCACTTACTTGAGCCCCTAAAACAAGAAAGCTGAAAAAAACAATTAAGCCAAGAGACCTAGAAGTATACCAGAAGTCAAGATCAAGCAGGCTTGTTGTAGAATGCGTCCCTAGACATGAGATATGGTTTTAGGGCTCAATGTAAAGATGAGAACAAGCTCTAAGTGGCAATTAGTAGAGACCACTTTAATAAGCAGTTATGAAAGCAAGTTAATAGAAGCGTATGATTTAATAAAGATGTTTTGGACAGCCTATATAATCACAGAATATCAACTACTTGCTTTTGAACAAGAAAGCTTGAGTGCTTTAGTCATATACTTCTATCCAAAGAATACAATGTTCAGTTATAAAAGAGGATAATTGAATTTCAGAGATAGATGTTCCACTTTCTAGCTGAAGTATTTAT
Source organism: Carlito syrichta (assembly GCF_000164805.1). Taxonomy (NCBI): domain Eukaryota; kingdom Metazoa; phylum Chordata; class Mammalia; order Primates; family Tarsiidae; genus Carlito; species Carlito syrichta. The sequence continues at coordinate 144,123 of NW_007047285.1, forward strand.
CAAGTTCAGTAGCAAATCATCAGGTTTTACTAACAAAAATAAATATGTTGTATGAAGAATACAAAATAAACATATTTTCATGAAAAACAATTAAAATAACATTCTATTTCCTGAAAGCGTGCACAAATTGACAACATGGATAAATTCTATGACATACCCCCCCAAAAACCTGGAATTTATTTATATAAAATTGTGTATTTATTCTTACAGGTTTAAACTTCAACCTTCAAAGTACTCTTCATTTCATACCATACACCTATCGAGATGCTTTTCCCATTGCTCAAGACAGATTTTGTACTTGTCCTTTTTGATGGCTTTCGGTTCTTCTGCTGCTTTTTTGTTTCACCACTTCCACATCATCAAAGTGTTTCCCTTTAAGGAATTTTTTAATCCAGGGAAACAAAACAAACAAAAAAGTTTGCAGGGGAACATCAAGTGTAAATAGGGAGGGTGGGATATGGGAGGCCATGCCATTTTTGGTCAAAAACTGCGAGCAATCGGTGCGGTGTGGGCAGGTGTGTTGTCATGGTGGAAGATCTAGTCACCTGTTTGCCACAACTCCGGAGATTTCTCAAAAACGCAGCCTCTCACAATGCTAGCTGGTACGGTGATGCCAATGGGTTCCTATAACACCTACCTAGTGGGGGAAGCCTGTGTAGAAGGGATCGCCCTCCAAAAGATAATTCCATTTTGGGGGGATCCACCCTTGTACAAATGAAGATCAGTTCCCTGATATACAGTGATGTTCTGAGTATACCAAAGAAACACTGTGACTTCATAGTGTCAGGCACATGAAAAGTAGAAATTATTTGCTGAAACACCAGGAAACTTTTAAGATAGGAAACCTTTGGAGATTTGTCCCACAAAATAGTTCTAAAAGAAATATATGATAAATAGTAATTGAATTGATTTCCAATTTTGACAAACCATTCCTAAAAGGCAGCATATTACACAGGTTAAAAGCATGAACTTTGAATCCTATGTCCATTATATCTATGTGAATGGTGACTCTGGAGGTGTGTGATACATATGGTGAGTCTTCCTGGTTCCTCTGAAGTGAAGTATTGAAGCTCTTTGTGTTTAGGCTTCCTCCACAGAATGAGATTAAAAATACCCCAACTATCATGGGATTGTAACAAAGAGTAAATAATTTATATATGTAAAGCACTTAAAACACTATGTGGGACTAGGGAAACACTGCGTGTGTGTTTATATCATGTTGAGTTAAATAATATCAAACAATATATTTAGTGATTTGATAGCTCACAACTTTCCATCTTCCTAAATTCTGAAATGCAATATTATATGCTTTACAACTTCAACCATACTATTCAATGTTTTCTGAGAAACGCCATCATTATTTCAGACGACCCTTTTAAAAAATATTGACAGATAAAATGATATGTATTTATTATGCACAAGATGATATTTTGAAGTATATCAATGGTGGAATTGTTCATTATAGCTCATGAACAGATACAGATCTAACATAGTTATCATTTGATGAGAAAGCTTTTGACATTCACTCTCTTCATCATTCAAGAATACAATAAATCAACATTAAAGATAATCACCATACTGTATCATAGATCTCTTGAACGTATTCCTCCTATCTACTGGTAATTATATATCCTTTGACTAACTTCTTCATATCTCCCTCTATGTCCTAATCATCCCGACCTTTGGTAATCACCATTCTACCCTCTGCTTCTATGAAGTCAAATTCCTTAGCTTCCACGTACTTACGAGTGAAATAATATGGTATTTATCACTCTGTGCCTGGCTTACTTCACCTAACATGATGTTCCCCGGCTTCATCCATGTTGTCTCAAATGACAGGATTGTGTTCTCTTTATGGCTGAATAGTATTCCACTGTGCATATATATCACATTTTCTTTATCTGTTCACCCACTGATGAACACTTAGGTTGATTCTACATCTTGACTATTGTGAATAGTGCTGCAATAAACATGGCCAGGAAGATATCTCTTTGACATAATGATTTCATTTTCTCTAGGTATATTCCCAGTAATATTTATTTTAGGAGTACAATTCAGGGTTAGTTATACAAATGTTCATTATGCAGGTACCCTTGTAAATGAGGTGTGCTCCCCCCACCTGGCAGTTTTCCACTACTGCCAATCTCTTTCGTATAGTATTGTGATAGTTGTTCAAGGTCCGCTTATGAGTGAGAAAATCTGATACTTGGTTCTTTGCTTGTGTGATAAGTCACTCAGTATTATAGCCTCCAAGTCCATCCAAGTTCCTGCAAAATTCATAATTTTATCCTTCTTTATGGCTGCATAATATTCCATCTTGTATATGTACCACATTTTTTTTTTATCCAGTCCTCTTCGGATAGGCAACATGGTTGGTTCCATGTTTTTGCTACTGCGAATAATGCTGCAACAAACATGCATGTGCAGGTATCGTTTTCACAGAGTGGTTTGAGTTCCTCCGGGTATATTCCCCATAGGAGGATCGCAGCATTGTATGGAAGGTCAATTTTTAGATCTCTTAGGAATCACCAAACTGTTTTCCATGGAGGTTGTATTACTTTACACTCCCACCAACAGTGTAGAAGTGTTCCCTTTTCCCCACATCTTCTCCAACATCTGTTGTTTTTTGAGTTATTGATGATGGCCATCTTGACTGGAGTTAGGTGATTATCTCAGGTTTTAATTTCCCTTTCTTTGATGACTAGCGAGGCTGAGCATTTTTTCATGTATCTGTTGGCTGCTCACATGTCATCTTTTGAGAAGTGTTTGTTCATATCTTTTGCCCACTTTGTAATGGGAATGTTTGTTTTTTTCTTTTCGGTACATTGAACTTCTTGTAGATCCTAGAGTTAGGTCTTTGTCAGATATACACTTGCAAACGTTTTTCCCAGTCTGTGGGCTGTCTTCCCGCTCTCTCAATGGTTTCATTGGCTTTGCAGAAGCATGTCAGTTTAATGAGGTCCCACTTGTCTATCTTATCTCTTATGGCCTGGGCAATTGTGGTTTTGATCCGGAATTGGTTGCCAGTTCCAATTCCCATAAGGATATCTCCTGCATTTTCTAAGGTTCTTATAGTTTGAGGTTTTACATTTAGGTCTTTGATCCATTTAGATATGATTTTTGTGTATGGTGATAGGTAGAGGTCTTGTTTTAATTTTCTGCATGCGGTCAGTCAGTTTTCCCAGCACCATTTATTGAATGGGCTCTTCTCTCCCCATTGGTCTATATGCCTGTTTTTGTATCAGTACCAAGCTATTTTGATTATTATAGCTTTATAATAAGATTATATTTGCATTCACATTTACACTTACATTTAAGTTCACAAAATGAGATTATATTTTTAGAATGTTTCAGTATACGCTAAACAAAAACATAACTTTCTTTATAACTTCTTAATATACAAATAGTCTGTTCATATCTATACATTCTAAAAATATGTTTTTCTAAGGAGCAGGATTTTTTTAATAAATAGGAAGAGACAGCACAAAGTTTATAGTTTTAGACATTTACCAGCAGAAAACAGAGGCTGTAAGTACATTCCCAATTGACACAATGACAAAACCAAATTTTTTTTTTCATTTCAGAAGAAACTATAGTATATACTATATACTATAGTGGAGGTTTGTTGAAGATGAGTTGGTTGAAAAACTGTTATGTTGTTTCTGGAATCTCTATCCTGTTACATTGGTCTATATACCTGTTCTTGTATCGATACCAGGCTGTTTTGATTATTGTAGCTTTATAATAAAGCTTAAAGTCTGGGTGTGTAATGGCTCCTGTTTTTTTTTCCTGAGGATAATTTTGACTATTTGTGGTCATTTCTGTTTCCATATAAATTCTTGTATTGTCTTTTCCAGGTCTGAGAAAAATTTAATGGTTACTGCATAGATTTTTAAAAATAATGCATCCCTCTCATTTTCAGTATGAAAACAGATATAATATTAATTTATTTGTAAACATAATTAAACAACTCTAATTTTTTAACTAGAAACTTTCTATATTTATGTGGCAGAGGTTGGAGTTGTTTATTTCTCTTCTCTCCCAAGGGAGTAAGATGGAAAGATAGTATTTTTCTTCAACTAGGATGTCTCTCCCCTCTCCTTTTGTCTTATCTACAGCAAATATCTTCTTAGAATGATATCATCAGATGAAATGAATGTTTCAAATAAACAAGTGTGGTTCTTTTCATATCTAAATAACATATTTCCATGCTGTCAAGATCATAAAAATTGATTGGTCTAAGAATAAAATACAAGTTCTATATAACTCTAATAAGTATTCCTACAAAATGTTAAGGAATTTTCACTTACTGAAGGTCATTTTCAAGATAGATACTTTACTAAAAATAAAAATAATAACTTTAGGAATGAAATCATAACTTAATTGACAAATTGGTCATTCCTGCTGTTGAAATCAATCAAACATTTCTGGTTCAGATCATGAGTCAGTAGGCTAATTTTCTCATGGAACATACCTCTTGAAGTCCCAAATCTATTTCCTGAAGGGTAGAGGAAAAAGACGGATTTATACTATAAATGTATCTATCGAATATGCAAATTCATTATAAAGAAAGATAAAATGTGAAACAGGAGAGAATATTCACAAAAATGAATGAAATGGTTAAAGTGGTGCCAGCCTGCTATTCTTAGCTGACTCATCTCCTTAGATACATGAAGTTTTATGTATGAGAGAAACAAGAAAGCTCATTTGACGTGTTACCTTCTGACAGGTACGTATGACATGCCAGTTACTCCAAGCCTGCCATCCTTCACTGGCTTAATGATATATTGACTCTTAGAGCAGAAAGTACATTATTTTACTGCTATAGCTTTGTCTTGGGAGCAAACAAAATGTATTCAGAGAATACTAAGAACACTTCAATAGTCTTTATTGCTTAAATTTTGGACAAAGGACAATAGTTGCTAAAGAGATTACAAGGTAAGATTATATTGAAGTTTATATTGACATTCACATTGACAATTATGTTTAAGATCACAGAGTGAGATTATATTTTTTAAATGTTTCAGTATACTCTAAGCAAAGTTAACTCTCTCTATAACTTCTCAATGTACAGTCTGTTCATATTTATACATTCTAAAAAATATGTTTTTCTAAGGAGTCGGATATTTTTAATAAATAGGAAGAAGCAACACAATGTTTACAGTTTTATACCTTTACCAGCAGAAAACAGCAGCTGTAAGTACCTTCCCAATGGATACAATTACAAAACCAAATGTTTTCCTATGTTGTTTTCATTTCAGAAGAAACTATAGCATATACTATACACCTTAATGAAAAGGCATGGATTAGGAGTCCCCTGCCTCAACTAAAAATGAAATATCAACAATATAAGCTGTCAACCCAATTTTCCACGGCAATCAGGGAAATATAGAGAAAGATTCAGTAAATTAAGTTCTTCTAATCAAATTGCTGGAAATGTGTAGGATTTCTAAAATTCACAGATGTTCACCTTTCAGAACACCAACAATCTAAAGGTATGATGCCAAAGCAACTATTAGTTAAGGTTCGCCTGAGAGACAGAACCAAGAGGACATATACAGGTAGAGATGCCTATGAGCTCACTGTGTAACACAGGCTAAAGATCTGAGAACATGGGGGCAGGGGGGGCAGTTGCTGAGAAGGATGCTGGTGTGAGTCTGGAAGCCAAATACCCAGGGCCTCCAATTTCTAAGGACAGGAGAAGATGGATGCCCCAACTCAAGGAGAAGGGGCAAATTTCTGCCTTACTCCATCGTTTTTTTCTACTTGGGTCCTCAGTAAATTGGACGGTGCCCACACAATGGCATCACACCTTGGACGATGACAGTTAAAGACGATGTTTGTTACGGACTGCATCAAGTGCTAATCTCTTTAAGAAAAGCCTGTACAGACACACCAAGAAATTTGTTTTGTGTGTGTGTGTGTGTGTTGGAGTCTCACTCGGTCGCCCAGACTGGAATGCAGTGGCCGCTCCCGCTAATTTTTGATTTCTTGTAGAGATGAGGTCTTGCCAAGTTGCCCAGGCGGGTCTCGAACCCGCGGGCTCAGGCAGTTCACTCACCTCAGCCTCCCAAGGCGCGGGATGACAGGCTGAGCCACCGAGCCCGGCTCAAGAAATAATTTTTACTGGCTGTCTGGCCATCCCCTAGTTTAGTCAGGTTGACACACATAATCAGTCATCGCAAGAATTATACCTTCTTTTTCCGTTTTAATTGTGTTAAACATCATCAAAAAAGAAAACATATGAAAAAAATCAAGTAACATTTTGAGTCATGCTCTGCCATTATGAAAATGTGCAATAATAAAATACAACTGTGTTCAAAGTTCAAATAGTTAGATAAACTTTTCAGAGTGCAAAAGTGTATAATAAATTCTGCATACACTTTTTTCATTTTTATTCTTTTATCTACAAAGAAACTGCTTCTACAACAAAATTTTAAAAATAAATAAATTTGAGTACATCAAACTATTTTTAAATTGTGCATCAACAATTGGGCACACTATCAATAAAACAAAAAAGCAACCAACTGAGTGGAAGAAAATACTTGTAAATTAAAAATCTGATAAAATGTTAATATCCAGGACATATCATATTAAGACCTACAACTCAATAACAAGCAAACAAACAAAAAACCCAATAAACAAATTAAAAACAGGCAAAGAACTCAAGGAAACATTTCTTTAATAAAAAGATACCAAAGGCCAAAAAACACATGAAAAGATGTTCAGTGTCATCCATTAGGAGGATTGTTATTACCAAAACAATAGAAAACAGTTGGGCATGGAGGTACACAACTGTAGTCCCAGATACTCAAGAATCTGAGGCAGAAGAATTACTTGAACCCAGGAATTTGAACCCAGCCTATGCAACATAAGGAGAGTCTATCTCTAAATATATATATATATATATATATATATATTATATATTGCATATTTTATATTGTATATTATGTATTATATATAGTATATTATATAAATAAATATATATATAAAGGAGACCTGTATATAGGAAACCGAAAAAATACTGGAATTTATTTATCTTAAAAAGTATATTGATTCTTACATGTTTAAACTTCAGTCAACTACAAAGTCCTCTCTGTTTGATGCACTCCACCTATATCAACACTTTTTCCATTGCTCAAAATAGTATTTGAACTCTTCAATGGTGATGCCTTTTAGTGCTTCTGCCGTTTTTCATTTCACCCCTTCCCCCCTGGCAAAACATTTCCCTTTGAGGACTTTTTCATCCAGGGAAACAAAAAATCACTAAGGGCAAGATTAGGTGATAAGGAAGGTGAGGCATGAGAGTCATGTCATCTTTAGTCAAAAATGATTGAACACTCAGCACAGTGTGGGCAGGTGTGTTTATAAATCACTGATCATAAAATGGACAAACAAGCATTAAAAGAATCGCCAAAACAATTCACTCAATCTAAACATAGTGTCTCACAACAACACTAGCTAGTACACTGATGCCAATGGGTTCCTAGAACACTAATCTAGCAGGAGAGACCCGCCCTTCAAAAACTAATTTCAGGCTTTTATGAGTTCCCCACAAAAATATTTACAACTAGAACCCCTTAAGGGAGGTGTCTGGAAGTGGAAAAGACCGAAAAATTTGAAGTAATAGCCAATTTTTTAAAAAATTGGTCAAAATTATAAACCGATATATCCAAAAAGCTCAACAAACCCTAGTATAAAAAATATAAAGGAAACAGTAGCAAGGCACATAATAGTCGCTTTACTTAAAATCAGTGTTAAGTGAAATTCTCAATAAAAGCCCTGGAAATAAGACATGACATAGATGAGAGAAAGAATAAGGTTGAAAAGTAGACTTTTCATCCAGAATAATGCAATCTTGAAAATGCCAAAGCAATATTTTAAATTATTAAAAGAAAAAAAATCATCCACGTAAATGCTTTACAGTTTAAAATATTTTTCAAAATAAAAGCAAAATAAATGTTTAGACATGCAAAATTTGGAAGTGTTTATCACCTGCAGAAGTGTATGTTAAAGAACATCCTCTTGCAGAAGCAAAATACAAAATGGAAATTTGGATTGCCACACTAGCAATGCTAACTACACGAGTAAATGTAAAATATTTTTATCATTTAAATCTATTTAAATATAATGATTTTTAAAACAAAAATAATGGCAATATAGTATGGAATTTATAATATTAAAATATGTGACAGCAATAGAACATAAGCTAGGAGAGGAAAAAAGAGAACACTATTATAAGGATCACTATATGTTAAATAGTATAAAATGTGAAGGCAGGTTATGATGCTAAAGATATATGTTTACAATAAATGCTAAAGTAACTACTAAAAAAAGAAAAGTTTTATACTGAAGTAATCCAGAAGATGAAAGGGGAAGAGGAAAAAAGATAAAAAGTAAATGGAACAAATTAAAAACAATTGGAAAGATGGTTTACTTAAACACAACTATATCAATGATCACATTAATTGTAAATGGTATAAGGATCCTAATTAAAAGAGATATTTAGATTAAACCAAAAAAAGCATTAAAATACTCTATATTGGCTATAAGAAGTTCACTTTAACTGTAGCACAAATGTGTTAAAAATTATAAAAAGGGAAAAAGACATGCCATGCTGATGTTAATAAAAGTAAAGAGCTGATGACGATATACAGATGAAATAAAACAGATCTCAGTACAAAAATACTACTGTAGATAAAGATTTTTATTTCACAGTGATGAATTGACTGATTCATCAAAAGGACATAACAATTCTGAATGTTTATTCACCTAATAACACAATTTCAAAATATCTGAAGCATAAACTGATAGCAGTACAAAAATATATAGATATATCCACAATCATAAATGAAAATTGTAACACCCTTCTCTGAATAACTAATAAAACAAGTAGACTAAAATATCAGTAAACATACAGAAGATTTGGACAATACTATTGGTCAACTTTACCTCTTTGATATTTATAGAGCATTCCACTAACAATAGCAGAATACATATATATTTATGTGCACGCCGAACATATTGTGGGCCATAACGCATCTCAAAAATATCTGTAAAAATTAGGATGATATAAGGTATCTTCTCTGACCATAAAGGAATTATATTAAAAATCAATAACACAAGGATCCCCTGGAAACTCAATTTAGAAACCAAATAACACATTGCTAAACAAAAAATTTATAGCAATAAACATCTATATTATACAAAATAAAATTCACACATCAATGGCCTTAGCTTTTCCCTTGTAAACCAAAAAATAGGAGACTAGTAAGCCTAGAGTAAGCAGAACAAAAATAATAAAGCACAAAATAAAAATTTTTAAAAATCAACAATCAAAAAAACTAACAGTAAAAATATGATTTTTTTTGAGAAAAGGGATAAAGTTGATAAACCTGTAGTCAAAAGTAAAAAAGAGAAGACACAAATTGCCAAGTTCAAGAATAAAAAACCTGATAAAGTGCAATAAAGTATAGACATATATATAATTATAATTGGATATTTAAATACCACTTTCTTAGTAATTTATACAACACTCAGACAAAAAAATTCAATAAGGATGTAAGTGGCATCATTACCCTTTCTGATTCCCTGAAAGAACAATCAGAAAATGTTATGAACAATGTATTTCAATAAACTTGACAAATTGGATTTAATGGACACATTTCTTGGACAAAACTTACTCAAGAAGAAATAAATAACCTGAATAACCCTATTAAAGAAAATGAATTTGTAGTGAATAATCTAAAAAAAAAAAAAAGAATCCTAGTTCAGAGCACTTTATTGGGAATTCTGTCAAATTATTACAAACTTTTGGAAAGACAAAATTGAGGAAATACTCATCACATCATTTTATAAGACCCATGTCACTCTGATGCAAAAACCAAACAAAAGTATTATAAGGAAAAAAACTACAGGTTAATATTCCCCAACAACACAAACGAAAATGTAAGACTTGAGCAAATAGGATCCAGCAGCATATACAATAGTATATCATGTTCAAGTAGAATTTATCACAAGAATGCAAGATTGTTTAAGATTTGAAATGAATCAATGCAATTAACTGTTAATAGATTTGAAAAAAATACAACCAGCCATGTAGATACAGAAATATAATCTTAAAAAATACAACATCAATTTATAATTAAGGCTCTCGGGAAACTACAGTAGATGGGCATTTCCTCAAACTGATGAAGGGAATCTATAACACTTGACAACTAACATAGTACTTAGTGGAGAAAGATCAGACACTTTCCTCCAAAGGTGAGAAACAAGACTGGGACATTCACTCTATTTCTATTCAGTATTGTGCTAGATATTCTTTTTAGTGCAAGAAGATATCAAAAAGAAATAAAACATGTATAAATTGGAAAGGAAGAATCAACATTTTCTATTCATAGATGATATGATTTTCTACTTGAAAAATCCTATGAAATCAACTAAAAAGCTACTGGAACTAATAAATAAGATCAGCAAGTATACACGATATAAAATCAGCATATAAAAATCCATTGTATTTCCATATGCTTGTAATGAATAATTCAAAATTGAAATTAACATTTCTTTCACAATAGCCTCAACAACATGGAACTAAACCTGATATAATATGTATAGACCTGTACACTGAAAACTACAGCCCACAATTAATAGTGAAAAATTTTTAACATAATTCCCACAGTAACAAATAAAAGTTGGTCTTTCTGAAATCAGTAAGTATATAGATTTAAACTAGTCAATTAGTAAATATGACAACTCATGTTCATACATAGAACAGTGTCTCCAGTAGATACACTACAGAGCAGACATTCTCTTCGATCATACCCAGAGCATTCACAAAATGTGGTTGTCCATATATTAGTCAAAAAGACAATACAAATTAAAGGAATTGGAACCATTCAGAGCACATTCTCTAAGCACAAAAAAATGAAGCTAGAAATTGAATAACAGAATTCTAACTATACAGATGCTCAAAGATTCTTTAGGTCAAAGAAATACATTGAAATCATGACAATAAAAACATTGCCTAACAAGTCATATTTCTTACTCCTCATCAATCTGTCTTGTTTATCTAAAATGTCTATTAAGAGGTATACAGAACTTGAGGAAGTCAAGGGAACAAGCATGGGGCACATTTACTTGAAGGTGCTGTCTTTGCACAAGAGTAGTTCTTCCTGCTGTGTCCCTGTCCTTATCCTTGTTCTGACTCCTGTTTTATTTCCAGTCCTGTCTCTCTAGACTCATATTCATTCCATGACTTTCTTCATCTACCACTAATACATTTCTTTTTAAAACTAACCACAGGGCATTTTTGAGGCTTGACACCAAAGACATTCAACAAACACAATGTATATGACTTCATCTGTACCTCTGAGAATAGCAATTACTTTTTATGGACTTCCTCTCTTTGTTCTAACGACTATTTGTCTGGTTACTAGTTTTCCTGTTGTTGAATGTGTTGACTCTATTTCATTTTTTTTAACATAATGACTGAATCTTAGGATTCTCTATTCTTTCAAAGATGAGGTATGTGTTTGCTACAGCCTGCCTCAGTTACTGTGCAGAAGAAGTGAAATATGAAACCGCATTGGTGCCACTAGCTCACCTCCCAGGCATTAGGAGTCCTCATTTTTCTTATCAGGGCACATTTGGTTGTTACTGTGTGAAAATAAATCCCTCTTCCATCTACTATTTGACTTAAGCATAGTTGGGTGGGGAGTGATGGTTGGAAATATGGAGAAAGATTATGGGGCCCAATATTACTACCTTCTGTGAATTTAATTCTTCAGTCACCATACAGATGACGCCTAAACCCTTCTTCTTTGGAACTTTTTTCTCTGAACTTAACTCACCCTCAGAACTTTCTTTGGCCCTTTTCAAGAATTCACTAAGTTCATGTTCTGTCAAACTCAGACCATTTTCTCGTGGCCTTTCAGAAATTTCTCAAATAGTATAGATGATTAAGCTTTCTTGTGTTTCCAAATAATATATATTAATTTTCTTTTAAAATACCTTTCCTGTAATTTCTAAAATGGCAAAATAGAAGTTACAATTGTGCAAAGTCCACATAAATGAATGACAGGTTGAAGCACAGATAGGTCAGAAGTTACAAGAGTCAATGAAACATACATGTCTGGAGGGATGCCTAAGATAGAGCAAGAAAATTTGGGATCACCAACATATAGGTGGAAGTTAAACAATGGTAATGCATTTAAGAGATTATATAAAGAATGGTCATTGTTAGTTATTGAAACTGGATATTAATATTTAGTTTATGGATCAAGAGAGGGAAAGAATTGAAGACCTAAGGGAAACAGCCTAAGAAAGAGCCATCCTAAGAAAAAGAAATTTTAAAATTTTCCTGTCCCTTTTAACTTTTTGATAATTTAATCCCACTTCAATATGCATCTATTAAAAGAAAAGTTCATCTATCTCCAAAATGTCTATATTTATCATTTGTCTGTAAACTAATTTTGGATTTTATATTTTCAGGCAAAAGACCTATTTGCATAACCAGAACAACACACAGTTTTATTGATTAGACGGTCAATAATGATGATAATGATGATGGTAATTATGGTCATGATGCTGACAAGTTTTTAGCATATATTTTGACTAGTGTTTCTAATTTGTTGCTCTCTGCCTGTATCTTCCATCCAGCTGGAATATGAATTTTCAGGAGTAGCAAATCAGACTTGCATTTTATATTTAACATCAAAACTATTTAAAACTTCCGTCCAGAATTTTGAAAACTATTCACATTAGTTCTTACGTATGACCACACTGGTTCTTGCAGAAGCATCAGACACATCTCCTGCTAACTCAATTGGCTAAGTTGCATTTTGAGGAGTTTAGTACTAAGAAATAGCTAAAATCTCTTCATGATATGTAGAGCGCATAGGTACTCAAAAATGAATTGATTCAAGATGTGAGGACAGTGAAGCATAACAAATGCTGTTATTGATTTGTCTATATTGGAGGCTATCTTGAGAGCTCACTGTGCCTAATTGCTTCATTTTATCGCTGATGCCCAAGTAACTAAAAAATCAATAGCTTTTCCCATACTTCATATTAGATTTCCTGTGGCTACGTAGTTGTGACTATAAATTTGTCCTGTCTTACATCAAAGAAAGAACATTTATTGCCTATTGTATACTCAGTATTATGCAGGTTCCTTGTGATACTGAAGTCAAATCTTCTTACTAACACTCTTTGTAACTTCACTCCTCCCTCTTCCATCTTCTCCATTTCAAATACATAAATATCTAATTTGAAAAATAACTTAGGCAAAAAGATTTTAAATTTAACTTGGGTAAAAATATTTCCATGTTAACTTCTGTACCAAGAGTTATGCATGAATTACTCAATTTTTTGGTATAAAAATAAGTTTTAAATATAAAAATTCCCAACATGCAAATATGAGTTGTTTTTCCCAAGTTTATATGAGTGAGTGTTATTTTGATCTTGGAAAGCCCTTCCTCACAGAAACAATGATCCAATAATAATAACCTCTTAAGATTGTCTGACATGTCATAGTTTCCAAAGTATCATCAGAATTATTTATTCATCTATCTTGGGAGGTGTCCATTATGAATTTATGAAGGTACTGTGATTTCCTTTATATTTATGGTCAAATTCAGGCTCAAAGATAATGTAAGTTCTCCAAGGTAACGTGTGCGGGGCATTTCTCCAGGTGGCCATAGACCAAGCCAGTTCTCCCTCCATTCTTGTTGTAGTTCTCAAGATTCACTATGGAAAATGCTTGGAATTCAAGACAGTGAGAGACTGGCCAGACAATTCTGGCTAGAGTTTGTTTCTTTCCTAGAATCAGGATGTCCTTTGATGCTTTTGTCATCTTGTCAGTTGCCACGTGGTATAAAACCCAACATGGGCTGTTTTCTGAGGTCCCTCAACTGCAATGCAAGTGGGACATACACAATCTGGACTTCTTCCACCCTGGGAAGCTTGGAGTGCTAAACTTTTTTTTCATTCCTTGTTGCCTATGTGTTAGTAATAAACCAGCTACATGCAACTTATTGTGTTGGGTGTTCTGTCTCACTGGATTTGGATAAACTGGTAACCAGCACAGTAAAACTACTTCACATGTGCCCAGCAAGTACACCAGTAACAGGTAGCACTGAAGTAAGAACTTAGAATTTTTGCTAGGGCAATGTTTATCCCACTGCAAAATGTTAGAGTATAAATATTGATTGAGTTACTTAATATGCTCAAAGTCTGTTTAGTAAGCATTGAATGTTTTTCTGAATGATGGCAGGAATTATTTCAATGGTAGTAACTAAGTAAAGCAAAACAAAACATCAATTAACATTTGCTATTTCTAAAGAGAATATTTAGAGAAGAGTACTGTGAATTTAATAAAGATGAGTAAGGTGATGTGATGAAGATTTGCAGATATTCTGAAGGATTTTTCAGATAATGTTCTAGGATTTTGGTAAAAATAATTATGGCAGTGATGCTATATTTCTTTTATATGAATTTGCTTCAAATGATGAAACTATTCTTTTATTTTCCTTAATACTGACTTGTGTGAATTATGATAAGCAGGTATCTTCCATAAATCTGGAAGAGAAATGAAAAAAGGAGGAGGCAAACAATGGAGAGAGACTTTCTCAAGGATATTATGAAAGAGTTAGAAGAGAAAGACAGAGAAGAAACATATTGAAAAATGTGGTTGCTGGTATGAATTGAACTGAAATGCAAGTGAAGAAAACAGTGAGCCAAAGTAGGGAGCATGAAATGGTAAGGAAACAGAGAAGACTCAGAAAGAAGACACAAGCCCCAGTCTTCTCTTTTTCCCTCTGGAAGGGCTTTGGTAAAACTCAGAAGACCTTAAAATAGCCCCAGTGATCTCCATCTTAGTCTACCCTTTGTGCAATCTCCTCTCCTTGAGTGTGGGGTGGACTTAGTGAGTTGCATTTAGTAAACAGAATAGACCGGGGGGGAAAGGATGGCACTTCTCAAGTTAGATAAAACATCTCTTGTTTCCATCTTGAACACACTCTCCTGATCTCCCATGGCATATGCTGCTCTCTTCTGCTATCTCTCTTGGTGTGTGTCTCTAACTTTCTTTCTCTTTCTTACCCTCTGTCTTATAACCTGCTCTGGTGGAATCAAGCCACCATGCTGTGAGTGACCATAGGCAGAGGACTCTGTAGCAGAAACTAAGGCCCTGAGTCCAGAGGTTCATAAGAAACTGAAGCCTTTGAATAACTATATATGAGCATATCATTCATCTACAATTGTCAAGGTTAATATGACTATAGTCCTAGCCTACTTTACTATTCTGAATTTAAAATAATAGATAAATGATTTTCAGGCAAGGTGGTGACAGAACAATTTGGACTGTGAGAGTCTCCGCAAAAGCGAGTTGCCCATAAAGACTCTCTACAGGAGTGGGTGTGCGCTGGTGGGTGAGTGAATGTCCGTCTGAGGGCAGACTTGGGCTCATTAACCCAGGGTTTTCCTCTGGAGGTGACTGCAACTCCCCACCCCCCCTGAGATTGACCAAGTAGGCTTCATCTCTGGAATGCAGGGATGGTTCAACATTCATAAGACCATAAATGTAATTAAATACATCAACAGATGTAAAAACAAAAACCACATGATTATATCATTAGATGCAAAAAAAAAAAGCTTTTGATAAAAGTCAGCACTCCTTCTTGATAAAAAATCATGAACATCTAGACATAGATGGGACATGTCTCAAAATAGTAAGAGCCATCTATGAGAAACCCACAGCCAGCACACTGCTAAACAGACAGAAATTGGAACCATTTCTCCTGAAAACTGGAACAGCACAAGGATGCCCACTCTCACCCCTCCTTTTCAACATAGTTTTGGAAGTCTTAGCTAAAGCAATCAGACAAGAGAAGGTGATCAGGGGTATCCAAACAGGTTAAGAGGAAGTCAAATCATCCCTCTTTGCAGATGACATGATGCTATACCTTGAAAACCCAAGAGAATAAACCTCCTTGCACTGATAAATGACTTTAGCAAAGTCTCAGGGTATAAAATAAATGTACAAAAGACAGTCTCATTTCTATACACCAACAATAAATAAACAGAAACCCAAATAAAAAGCACAATCCCATTCACAATTGCAAATACCCTTGCATCTTCCTAACCAGAAACATGAAAGACCTTTACAACGAAAACTACAAAAAACTGCTCAAAGAAAAAAAAGATGATACAAACAAATGGAAAAATATTCCATGCTCATGGATTGGAAGATTGTTAAGATGTCCATCTTACCTAAGGCAATCTACAGATTTAATGCAATACCCATTAAATTACCAGCATCATTCTTCTCAGACTTGGAAATGACAATACAGGAATTAATATGGAAACATAAATGACCACAAAGAGCCAAAACAATCCTTAGCAAAAAAAAAAAAAAAAAAAAAAAAAAGAGGGAAGTATCACACGCCCAGACTTTAAACTTTATTATAAAGCTACAATAATCAAAACAGCCTGACATTGGTACAAGAACAGACATATAGACCAATGGAAAATGACAGAGACTCCAGAAGCAAAACATCAATTTCCCAACCAACTCATCTTCAACAAAGCCTCTGCCACCAACCACTGGGGAGAGGAGAACCTATTCAGTAAATGATACTGGGAAAACTGGCTGACCAAAAACAGAAGATTAAAACAAGACCCCTACCTATCCCCAAATACAAAAATCAGCTTTAAATGGATCAAAGACCTAAACGTCAAACCTCAGACTATAAGAACCTTAGAAAATGCAGGAGACACCCTTATGGAAATTGGAACTAACAATCAATTTCTGACCAAAACCCCAAGTGACTATGCTATAAGATTTAAGATAGACAAGTGGGACCTCATCAATTTGACATGCTTCTGCAAAGCCAAAGAAACCATCAAGAGAGCAGGGAGACAGCCACAGACTGGGAGAAAATATTCACCAGCTATATGTCTGACAAAGGCCTAATATCTAGAATCTACAAGGAACTCCAACATGCTGAAAAGAAGAAACAAACCGTCCCATTACAAAGTGGGCAAAAGATATGAACAGACATATCTTCTCAAAAGAAGACATATGAGCAGCCTACAGATACATGAAAAAATATTCAGTCTCACTTGTCATGAAAGAAATGCAAATTAAAATTACACTGAGATACCACCTAACTCTAGTTAGGATGGCCATCACCAATAACTCAAAAAACAACAGATACTAGAGAGGATGCAGTGAAAAGGGATCACTTCTACACTGTTGGTGGGAGTGTAAACTAGTACAGCCTCTGTGGAAAACAGTGTGGCAATTCCTAAAAGATCTAAAAATAGACCTCCAATATGAACCCACAATCCTCCTGCTGGGAAAATACACAGAAGAACTCAAATCACTCTATAAAAAAGGTACCTGCACATGTATATTTATTGCAGCATTGTTCACAATAGCAAGAACCTGGAACCAACCATGCTACCCATCAAAAGAGAACTGGATTTTAAAAATGTGGCCCATATACACAATGGAATATTACACAGTCATAAATAAGATCAAAATCATGAACTTCACAGTAACTTGGATGGACTTAGAGTCTATAATACTGAATGATAGATATATCACAGAAAGAAAGAACTGTGTATCACATGCTCTCATTCATAAGTGGATCTTGAACAATTATCATAATACTATAAGAAAAGGTTTGGCAGTAGCAGGAAACTTCTGGGGGAAGGGGGTGGGGAGGCCAGGTTGGCAGTAGTAGGAATCTGCCAGGGTGGGGGGTGCACACCTCATCAACAAGGGTACCCTCATAATGAACATTTGTAGACCTAATCCTAAATTGTACCCCACTTTTTAAAATGAAAAAATTAAAAAGGGAAAAAAAAGAAAAGAATAGATAATAATACATCTACATATAAAATTTCAATTATTTATAAGCAAAATTATCTAACTACAATATGAAGGAGAAATTAAAAGAAATAATTTAATGTAATGCAATTTTCATTTCAATGTGTAATCTTGCATGACTACACTTGAAGACATACTGAAGCCATCAAATGCTTGAATTTATATGTGACTTCAAAATCAGACTGCTACAGTTCTATTGCGATATTTCTACAGGTGAACTGATTCTTCAAAATAACAAACCAACTCAGGACAACAAGGCAAAACACCAACTTCCCTTGAAATACATAGTCATTACATTCCTGGAATATAATTATGGGATTATATTGATTTAATTTTTTTTTTCTTGCAGATAGGTTATTGTTAGAGGGTCACACTCCCAGCAGGGCCTCCAGAATGTTAGGTCGGGCCCACTGAGGGTGTGGGTGTCTGGTGTGCGAACCGGTGTTGCAAGAAAGATGCAAAGAATTTCACAGAAGTTAGATTAGAAAACAAAGTTTATTTAGAAAGTAAATGAGAGAGAGAGAGAGAGGATTCACCTCCCCACAGTAGGGGTGGGGGCCAAAGTCAGAAGACTGGCATAGCTCAAACTGAACATGGCCACACCATAGTCTAGTAAGGCAATAGCCCCAGCCTGTTCAGTGGCTCAGCCTGTAATCCTAGCGCTTTGGGAGTTTGAGGTGAGTGAATTGTCTGAGTCCGCGGGTTCGAGACCCGCCCGGGGAACTTGGCGAGACCTCATCTCTACAATAAATTAAAAATCAGTCAGGCGTGGTAGTGCGCACCTATAGTTCCAGCTACTTGGAAGGCTGAGCGGAAGGATCGCCAGATCCCAGCAGGTCAAGGCTACGGTGGCCAGGAGCATGCCACTGCACTCCAGTCTAGGCAACAGAGTGAGACTCCAACTCAAAAAAAAAAAAAAAGTAAGGCAATGCCCCCAATGACCTGGCAATGATCAGTTGCCCCTGGTTGAATCCTTTTAATCCTTCCCTTTGATGGGGGAGGGCAGGTCACTAAGGTGATTGGGTGGTGGTCTGCTCCAGGTCATCATGAAGAGGCAAGTAAGCACAGGTTCTGATGTCAGGTGATGAACAGCAGACAGATGGGTGGGTTAGTCACATGACTGCCACAATGGAGGTAGGCTAAATGGGAGGAGGCAAGGGGATGGGTTTTTCCTGCAAGAGACCTGTCAGACATTTCCAATCTATAATCTTCTTTGGCAAAAATGTGATCTTGTTTTCATTTCTATGGCTTCAGCCAGCTAAGGGGCCTGAAAGTTTCTTAGAGATTATTATGCTAAATCATGAATGAGATGGTTGGGCTGTCCTTGTCTTGCATCTGATGGAGATTTGCTGAAGGGCTCGGGAAGGCTGTCAGCTTGGCTTGCAGTAAAATGTCTGAACTTTCCCCAAATCTGCCTATTGGGAATATATCTATCTTTGTCTAGCGTGTGCTAGATTCAAGGTGTCTTAGTCTAAGAAAAAATGGCTATGCTGAGGCAAAATGTGAACTAAACTTATTCTAAGTTTTGCAGGATCCCTCCTTGCAGTTATTATCTATTAATTTCATTTCAGACATACAAAGCAGTCATAGAAAGCTATTATTATACAAAGAGGACATTTAGCCTAATAGGACTGAACATTGGTCTAGAGAAAAATCTTAAACCTAGAGAAAATGTTGACTCAATATGGTTGAGGCAGTAAAAAGTTAGCTTAGCAATTCAAAGTTAAGAGGGAAAAATCTAGCTGTCTAGGACTCAAGAAATTCCTGGAGAGTAGTATGTGGTTCCTCTGAGCATAAACATTGCAACCTTCATCTTACCCTAAGATACTGATTTCTTGAACCTATGACATGACTACAATGCCTTTATTACCCTTTAACTAGTCAAGTTTTACTTCATTCAGTAATAAATTTTAGTTCTGTCTTCTTTTTCTCCATATCAACCAAATGACTTAGCAATCCATACTCAAGCTATAAAGAAGCTGTATGACATTAATTACAATTTAAAAATTCTGGAAGATTTGTAATGTGGGCCAAATAGGGGTTGAGCATTAATTTCAGTTCATCCTTGGATAAAAACATAGCAACGTACTAGGATTGGAGTTGTCATAATGGGATTGACTTTGATACAGTTGTATAAGCTTCAGTTCATTGTTGCATGCATTGCTTTTCATTCAATTTTAACATTACAATTTTTTATGGTTTACCAATGTCACTGTTATAAAGCTGTGTAGCTATATAAATGTCTTCGAATAATCTTGTACGTGTTAGCAGGTTAAGAAACTGCAATCTCCCAATAGTGATCATGGTATCGCTGAAATGAGTGAAGAATTTTTGCCTGTATTAGCAGCAGCAGCAAAAAGCAGGAAGGAAGGAGAGATGGAAGAAAGCTGCAAAGGGAGGGAGGTGCGGTATTTAATGCAAGGGCAATTGCTTCGGAAGGTTGATGACTCTGGTGGTTTTCAGCTGGTCAATAGTGCTGACGAGTAGAAAATGCCAAGGTCATGTGCAGAAAAGCCTGCTAGTTTCAGAACCATATTGCACTGACATAAAACCACATAACTCAAACCTGGAAAACCTACAACCTACACCCTGCATTCGAAGGCAGAAAAATCAAAACCATCTCTTATTACATGCCATTGACTTTCCAAGATAATAACACTTTGCATTCTTTTTTGCTGCTAGGCTACTTTGTCTTGCCTGCAGCTCTTTTGAAAGTTAAGAATATTGAACTTGCCTCACCACCTTGTGCAGCTGTTCCACATGCTGACAAGTCATGAAGATTTTCTTTTCTTTTAATTATCATCACAGTCAATGTGGTATTCATGGAACTCTTCATGCGCTCTTCACATCTACTAATAGTTATGAAACTGGCCCAGACTAGGTCTAAGCAGTTCATTTGCACATCTCTAGCTAAGCTTCTATTTCAGTTTTTCAGCCCCCAAAGCAATTGTCATGATCTGTCTTCAGGCCCTAACGCTTTCCCTTCTTTTCTCAGTTTCAACACATGAAACTTCTTTTTTTTTTTTTGAGTTGGAGTCTCACTCTGCCACCTAGACTGGAGTGCAGTGCACCTACTGGGCTCCGGCAAGCCTTCCACCTCAGCCTTCCAAGTAGCTGGAACTACAGGTGCACGGTACCACGCCTGGCTAATTTTTGATTTATTGTAGAGATGAGGTCTCGCTAAGTTGCCCAGGCAGGTCTCGAACCCGCTGGCTCAGGCAATCCACTCACCTCAGCCTCCCAAAGCACGGGATTACAGGTTGAGCCACCGAGCCCAGCTGAAACTTCTTTTATTTAAAAAACAGTATTGACTAGGTATAAAGGGTCTCAACTTCCCTCCTCCATTTACAAGCATAGCTTTAGTTTTATCCATCTTTACAACCTTCCTTACAATATCAGTTACAGAATAGCCTTACTGTGTTCTAAACTTAAGCAATCTCCATCAGTGCAAACTTTAATCTAGTCGCTATATCCTCTGTACTTGTCCCTAGAATCACTTATTTTTATTTATTCAATTTATCCCTCCTCAGTTTCTTTTACTTCTTAATCTAAAAACACATATTCAAAATTCGCACCTGCACACAAATTTCTTCACTTCGGACTCCTCAAACTACTGTCTTATTTCTATAATTTCCATCATTATCTGTTTTTTTAAAAGAACACTATGTCATTGACGCCACTTGATCTCTTCAGTCTACTCAAATTTGGGTTTTGTTTCTAACAAATAAAGTAAAATTTGTCTTCATAAAGCTTCCTCTGCTCCCTTGCTTAACGCTATTAATCACCAATGCATTTTTTAGATTAGAAATATAGTTTATTTAGAAAGTAAATTGGAGTGAGAGAATGAGAAGGAGGAGATTCACCTCCCCAAGGTAGGGTAGGGGGCCAAAGCCAGGAAACATGGCCCAGTCATAGCTCAAAGGTCACATGACCACACTATAGCTTAGCAAGGCAATGTTCTCACTAATGCATTTTTAAGACCACATACTTATTAAATGCTCAATAAAAAATATTCTACATAAATTAAAGACCAAATTATTCTCATATTTCTTATCAAACAACTCAAAGACCTTAATAACCAATACCAAATAATTTTCTAGTTCCACCTCTTGCTATTTCAAATCCTCCATTTCAATCAAATTGAGCATAGCCTGAGCTGAGTATCTGTGTCTTCACTGATTTGTTCTTGGAAGAATTTTCTCTTTCCCTCTGCCTGTTAAATCCCATGCAGAGGAATTAGAAAATGGTAGTTAATAGTTGGTATGGTGTCACATCACTTGAATTAAAATTGTATTGTGCTATATACCATCTGTGTCAACTATTATTAAATACATAGATTTTCAAGGATCATTTGAGATACCTTCTTAGGTTATCACAAGTAGGCATGTAGGGGAGGAACACTTCTCTCTTTATCCTTTCTAGAAGCCAAGACGTTTTTGTCCCTCTTAGACTGAAAGTTCCTCCATTGCTGGAACTGTGTCTCACTGATCTTGGTCTTCTCTAGTCTCTCTCACTGCCACAAGGGAAATGTATGTGATTATCTTCTATTTGGCAGTCATCCTGGTCTTCCTCAGGGGAACCAGATTTAACTCCGCTGGGCATTGGTCCTGTGAATGGAAGCTGAAGGAGAACTCAGAGGCTGGAGGTTGGCATGGTTATTTCCAGTTCTAGAGAGAAATAAGGAGTAAGTGCATGGCATATCCTGAACCAAAGATAATACTTGTAAAAAATCAAAGTTGTTATTTAAATGCATAGTGTGATGAATGGACAGAACAATGTAAGTATACACCCCTCCCTTGAGTGGGGGAAGAGGGAATTAGTACCTCTTACCCGATGATACAGTCAAAGTGTGAAGAAAGTCGAAAAAATCTGTCACCTACTCTGAGAGGTTAATTGAAAAGCAGACTCAGAAGCAGGGAGAGCAGAGTTTGTCTGGTTGCCAAATCCCTTGTCTTGAGAAGTAGAAGACAAAGAGATAAGGCAAAAATGAGTAGAGAGCCAGAAGGATCGCCGAGTGGGGAGAAGAAGATGTGGGCAGGGGCAGTTAGAACAGCTCTGGGAGCATAATTAATATAGGTCAATAACAATAATTATAAAAGTTAACTATTCTCCTAGTATTCTGAGTCAGGACACTGTTTGAGATCTAGGAGGCTGATCAAAGAAGCAGTACATTTAAGAAAGTTTGAATTGAACATTCAAGCAATCAGTCCCAATGAGTGTTTAATATGAAAACCTTTGGGACGTATATTGAAAAGTTTTGAGAGAGGAAACCAGGGAAGAATAAAGGCCAAAACCTCAAAGTTAAGCTTGAGAAGCCGAGCCTAGAGACTTACCCTAAGGAGACAAAAATGTAGCTGCCTTGGTTTTGTATGAGGATCCTGTAGTTGTTGCTTGACTTGTGAGCAGGAATTAACCTGTGTGCCTAAAATTAACTCCATCCAGCAAAAATAGCCTCAGATTTTGTAGAATTTTCTACCTTAAGGTGGAAATGGATCTTGGTCCCTAAACTTTATTATAGGACTGGCTAGATTTCTGTTGAAGAAAATAGTTGGCAGAGTCCTGAGTCATTCTCTTCTGTGAATCTAATATTCAGTCTAATACTAAATACTTAATATGATTCCCCAAACAGGGAACTTAGAAATAAAAGAAAACAAATATTATAGCTTCGGAACAAGAGAAGTTGGGTGTAAAGATGGTGAAAATTGGTGGAAAGAATTGTCACTATAATTTGAAGAGGGGCAGCAGGAGATATTGCTAGAAACAATAGGAACACACAAAAGCAAATGGTTTGAGTTGAGTTGGAACCCCAACAGTGGTTAACAGAACCTGGACACCTGTGGAGAATAGAGACATGGAAGTGAGGCTCCACCTATGATTCTTGAGAAGAGGTGTGACCCATGTGCACCTACAATCACAAGCCAACATTGGGTAGAGTCTGGCATTTATTTGGTGGTGAGTGGGGCTGTGTGCTGTATCTCACTTGAGAGGCCGTTCCAAATGTTAAGCAAATGGAGTTGAGTGTTTAAGAGTTCTGGCTCTATTAGTCACACTGGACTGTGAAACCCAGCTCTGCCATCTTTTGACGGTGCCATATAAAGGAAGTTAGGGATTATGACTGGGGAGAAATGGGTGAGAGTGGCAGTGATGAGTGGTATACGCTAATTTACAACATCTGAGAGCTGACGTTGGGCCTCTCCTAACTGAGCCAATTCGAAGAGGAAAGAGTTTCTTCTGCTCATTCTTAAAGTGACTGTCATCTGATCACTCCAAGAATACTCCCTAATCTAAAGAGTTGAGTATCCTAAGGGTAGTTGAGGCCAGAGACAGCTTTGCAGCCTAAGGAGGCTGAAGCCAACAGCATGGGGCAGCTTTGGTCATTTCATGATTGTTTAAAGACACCAGTCGAGCAGAGCTGTCATCATTATTGGTTGAAATCTGAAAATTAAGTTCACAAACTTGCCATGTGCATTTGCATTGGCACCACTGTACAAATAACTGTATTAGAACACCCTCCCTACCCACCTGATTTAGCCCCCAATGACTTTTTTTTACCCAAGATAAAGGAAATATTAAAAGGAAGACATTTGAAGGCATTTAGAACATCGAGGGTTATACGACAATAGCTCTAATGGCCATTTCAGAAAAAGAGCTTCAAAATTCTAGATAGAGTAGGCACTGGCATCAGCATACAGTTTCCAAAGGGAGAACTCTGAAGGTGATCGTAATGATATTCAGCAACGAGGCACGTAGCACTTTTTCCAGGATGAGTTCATGAACTTAATTCTTGCACCTTGTATGTAAGTAATACATGTTATCAAGTTTAGTCTTTGTAACAACTCTATGAAATAGAAAATATAATCTCAATTTTATAGACAATTAAGGCTTAAAGTAATAAACAACCACCACCGCAACAAAACCATGCTCATGAACACAAACTAGTCCAATAAGAAGATTATTTTAGACTGAAATTTGTTTTTCTTTATGTCTCACATTCTCTCTTATGCATTCACCTACTGGTAGAGCTAGCAGATGTACTTGAAGAAAATAAAACTATATTTCTTTGAAAGTGACCTTTAGCCAGCTCAGTCTTATCCAGCAGGGTGCACTGAGAAGTCTGACTCTGCTGTTTTCAGCAATTTGCATGTTCTATGACTGTTGAGTGAGACAGTGTCTGGAAATCACACCCAGATGACATCTCCGCTGCCTAAGGAAACGGTATTTTTCCTTTAATTCTGTGTATCTTCTGCCAAACAGTTTTATTTCACCAAATTATAACCAAATGACATAGTAATCACTAGCTATAAGGATGCATGCCGTCTAAAATTGTCTTGCTTTTCTTTTTGTTTTAAATAAATCCTGAGCGATTCCTCTGTGTTGGACAATGACTTTGCTCTTAGGAATTTGCTCTTTCTTAAGCATCACAATGGTGTGAACAAGGGAACAATGTGCTCTCCCTCCCAAAATAAAAACACACTCTAGTTACTTATTCCAGAGAATTTCCCCACAGCCCCCTACTTTGAGATGTGACATACAACCATCTTATCTGAATAGCTAAATTGAACCAGAAACTCTTGGACATCTTTGGGTGAAGGGTATCATATATTAGAAAAATGCCCGCTGGGCTCGGTGGCTCAGCCTGTAATCCTGCGCCTTTGGGAGGCTGAGGTGAGTGGATTGCCTGAGCCCGCGGGTTCGAGACCTGCCTGGGCAGCGAGACCTCATCTCTACAATAAATCAAAAAATCAGCCGGGTGTGGTAGCACGCGCCTGTAATTCCAGCTACTTGGAAGGCTGAGGCGGAAGGATCGCCGGAGCCCAGCAGGCGAGGCTGCAGTGGCCAGGAGCGGCCACTTCACTCCAGTCTGGGTGACAGAGTGAGACTCCAACTCAAAAAGAAAAATTACACTTGATTTTGAATCCCGATCTTCACCGTTAAAGGCTGTGATTCTTTCAGCAAGTCAATGCCTCTCTAAACTTGAGTTTCTTTATCTGTATAGCGTTGATAATAACACCCCTATCATAGGGCAGCTGTGAGGACTAAATGAGATAAATTGCCTATCCAATAGCAAACACTTAAAATGTTCATCCTAATTCCTTCAGACATAGCAAGCAATCTCCGTAAAGTACTCCTGATCAAAATACCCCACACATTAAGCTGAGGTTCTAAAGACAGAAAATTCTGTAGAAAAGGTGATGCATTAAACTGTATTATGTATTGACATCTTAGTATGAGTACCTGAAAATTTTTCTGATTTGACAAATAAGCAGGAAGTCCCTCCCTATATAATAAAGCATGTTGCTATGTTTTCATATAAGGGATGGTGGAGCCCCAATTTAGGCACTGCCCAAAAAGGGCAGTTCTGTGCAGGGCACAGGACTTTTGAAGTGTCATGATCAGCAAAGCGGCAGTATCAATCCCCAAGAAGAGGTTGGAGGAAGACCTAGCCAAGGGACAAGCACCCTAAAAAGAGAGAACATGAGAGTCAGATATACTTTTTCTGCTACATGAGGGCATGATAAAGGGTCTTAAGAATAACAGCAGGGCCGGGCTCGGTGACTCAGCCTGTAATCCCGTGCCTTTGGGAGGCTGAGGTGAGTGAATTGCCTGAGCCCACAGGTTCGAGACCCACCTGGACAACTTGGCCAGACCTCATCTCTACAATAAAACAAAAATCAGCCGGGTGTAGTAGCACACGCCTGTAGTTCTACTTGGAAGGCTGAG
This sequence comes from Carlito syrichta, assembly GCF_000164805.1. NCBI lineage: Eukaryota > Metazoa > Chordata > Mammalia > Primates > Tarsiidae > Carlito > Carlito syrichta. The sequence goes on from NW_007047285.1 coordinate 170,737, forward strand.
GCGGAAGGATCGCCAGAGCCCAGCGGCCACTGCACTCCAGTCTGGGTGACAGAGTGAGACTCCAACTCAAAAAAAAAAAAAGAAAGAATAACAGCAGGTTAAATATCTATATGTGTGTCCCCATTATAGGTCTCCATTGTTCTATTCACTTCTATACCTTTAAAAACTATCACAGGCTTGGCACATAGTAGATACTTAGTGAATAATTGCTAAATTGGTAAATAAGCTAGTCTCTAGTGACAAAGCACTAATAAGAGCCTAAGTTTGTGTTCATCTTTATATCCATGGCCCCATCTAATATCTACAACTACCCATTAAGAGAGGTATTGTTTTGGTTTATAAGGGAAGAAATTGAGGCTAAAAATATCCAAGGACTTTTGTCAAGATCATATAGCAAATAAGCAAATAAATAAACCAAAATTTAAACCCAGGTCTATCCAGCTTGAATTCATTCGTTTTTCCCATTATACTTTACTGGACAAATACATCTCAACTATGTCTCCATCAACAGAGGCTATGGTATCACTGCTCATACCTCCTCAGAATTCACCTCTAAACGATGAAGCCTTCTTATTGTGATTACCTAAGGCCTATTTTTATTTTTCTGGCTGAGACAGCACGCTTGGCCCACATACAGAGTCAAGACGGAAGTACAGAAAATGAATGTCCTTGTAAGCAGCTATCAAGTCAGTAATAGAGAGAGAGTTAGGGAGAAAAAAAACAACAAAACAAAAACTTTTTCACCCTTTTGTTGGGTAACCCTGAGGCATGTTCTATACTTTCCCCCGTGTGTCCCCAGTGGGATTGAGCCTAGTGTCCCAGAGTGCTTAATGCCACTATATAACAGCTAGTTTACTGACCTTGTCCCTGTCTCTGATTCACTTTCCCACCCCACGTTTGGAATTTTCAGGAATCACCTCCCAAATGAACTACTGATACTCCAACCATTTTCTCAGGGTCTGCTTCTGAGAAACCTAACTTAAGACAGTCTCTCTTGATGACCTGAGCTCTTAACAGGCTCTTGGGGGCAGCTCTGCTTAGGTCATTGGAAATGATAAATGAAGTTTAACATTTGTAGATGAAGTCCTTACCTATATTAAGTTTGACATAGAGTTTTCTCTGTAACCTTTCACATAGTGAACCATGACCTAATTGAATGTATTCTTGTGTCAATCACCGAGTTTCGGTCAACCAAAGGCAGCCAACTATTCAAACCAAGTTCATAAAGGCAAACGCCAAGCTGTAACCAATCTGCTGTTTCTGTACCTTACTTCTGTTGCGTGTGTCACTTTCCTGTTTCCGTCCATAAATCTACCACATGGCTGCACTGAAGTCACTCTAATTCTACTCTGCTTCCGGAGGCAGCCCTACTGTGAATTGTTCTGTGCTCAATTATAAACTCTTAAATTTAATTTGTTTGAGGTTTTTCTTTTAATCAAAGAAATGAGCAAGGATTAATGACTGTGCACTGCTCAGCCATGCCCCATGGGGACATGCCCACGTCTCCACCAGTGTCAGTCTGAATACCTGTTTTATATACAGAGGGATTTTTAATGCCTGGGCATTTTAAGGACTTATCTAAGTAAGGAAGTTACAACAAGAGTCAAAGGTATGATTGTTCTTGAAGACGTTTTATATTCTATTTGGTGACAGCAATAAAATGTGCTGAAAGAACATTTCTAAGAAGTGACTGACTTTGAACACGGTCTGACAATACTTGGAGCTTACAACAATTGCCTAAAAATGTACTCTATCAATTCCTTCTGCTTCTACCCTTCACCACAAAATATGATATTTTTATTCACATTTACAGTATAGTTAGGGTTCCTAGAGTATTTGATATTCATCCATTTCATTAACACTCATCTTTTTTGAGCTTTATTATTGATCCATAAGTTAGTATTTCTGTCTTTCAGCAGAGAAATAAACTTATTTCAGTCAGAGAAATGAACTCAGGAGTAGAATTCAGCATACATTCAGTTTAATTTTCCGTTGACGTTTGAGAAATCCAGCCACACCCTATTAGTTTCATTTTCCCAAGGAAACTTTTTTGAAGAAGCTTGATTGACACACAACCGATGTTAAAATAGATTATGTAAAAACCAGATTGATTTAGAAAGAAATTTTAATGTGAGTAGGGAGAAACACGCCTGTGTGGGCCTATGAGTAACCCAGGACAAGAACATTTAATCAGGTCCCCCGGTAGCGAACTAATTCCATCAGAGCTGCATGCCTGTTTCTTCACCACCTGAGTTCAGAGCCTGGTTTAGTGCCTACCCAGAGAAGTAACTAAAGTATTTGTTAAACTAATTAATACAGGAGGAGCAAGTATGTTTTATTTTAAAACATCGACCCATTTTTTAAAGGCGTTCATGGTAAACTGGAAGTTCAGAATGAAATTCACTGTATGTTAATGTCAGACTACCTATATTTTATTTCTGAAAAGGTTTCAGAAGTAATAGAATATCTCTCTCTCTTTTGTGAAAAGCCAGTGTTCCCATTAATTTCAGCTAAAGACTTTCTTAAGGAAAAGTAGCAGTACGTGACCCAATTGTCATGAAAGGAATGCCTTTAAATAAAGCCTAGCTTCCGCACTCAGAAGAATCTCTCTAATAAAATTAAACTCAGGTTCCAGAACAAGTGCCTGAGCCCTTTTTTTTGCCTTGTCCTTGCTTTTGTCCCTCACTCCCTTCCTATCTGGCTTTTAATTCTCTTGAGTGTCTTCTAGTTTCTGGAAGGGATTCACCTGTGATTTTTAATAACCACTAATGCACAAAATGCAGCCTAAACCAAAGAGCATGATGCTGCAGTTAAAGAGATTGTATTAATTAATGAAGAAAAAAAGGGTGGTGTCTATGTCAGGGCATTTTTGCTTTTTTTTTAAGTTTTTGTATTTTCCTGATGCAGAAATATTTAGGTGGGTTTATCCTGTCCACAGTAGTTGCACAACAGAAAACAAACAAAAAAAAACTGTATCGACAGGGAAAGTTCTCATTTGTTTTGTTATTATTATTTATGTATTTTTTTGTTCTTCAATATAGTTGTTTACAATTATTTTTAGTTTCTCTGTGAACTTCAACAGTAAATTTAGTATCTCTGTGTCTCTCCTACTTTTCCAATGCTTTAAAGAATTAGAATCTTTTTAAACCAAACCATTCAAATAAATGACAAAGAGAAGTGTTGACATGAGCTCAGTGCTGAGCACATAATACATATTTAATATATAATTTGAATTAAATTGAATTAATTTATTTGAAGTGCTGTCCTCTGGTTTTGCATTTTTTTCTAACTTCTTTGACTTGAAAGATAATAACTTATAACAACTTGTAGACTTCTATTCAGCCAAATTATTTATATATTCTTATTCCTCCTGGGAAAAATTGTTTTGACAGTCTGCTACTTAGATGGATCCATTTTGCATATATGCCTTTTGATCACTTTTTTAAGGAACACCATTTAGAAATACATTTTCTCTTGTTTAATCACAAGACAAAGATTGTTAGAGCTCAGAATTTAAATATAAACAATGGCAGAGTCATTTGAATGTTTTATACCAATTGCTCATTATTAATGAGTTATGCAGCTCTAAAAATAATTATAGTGCAAAAACAAAACAGCTTTGCATGCAATATTGGTGTCTGGTAGTTTTCATTATTATTATAAGTAACATGGATGGAACACATAATACTTTGCTATCCGGCTGTGTTATTTATTTTTATTCATGCATCTTCTGTTTTAGCTTACCACTAAGACCAAGAAGTAATTCTAAAGCAGAGAATAGAATACATTTATTTGACACACGGATTGATTACCAAATCTGGTGGTAATCAAATATGGTGTATAATTCCCCTCTGCTATAAGTTCAAATGAATAAATATGCTTCCACAGGCAATACATGTAGAGAAAATATGAACCAAATTAGTGTAAAAACAGTGGCTCACCAATGTTTGTGCTATAACTCCTGAGGGTTTTAATGACCTGGACATGCCCCCTATCATTACTATAAAACTCAAACTAAATAGCATAACACAGGAAAGAATACAGAAGGAAGTTCAGCAGTGGTAAGCTGTAGGTCAACATTTTTTCATTAGCCTGTAGCTCATTACTGCTAATCTATGCATCTAGAGTTCCTCTACCATCTAGAGTTCCTCTTCCATCTAGAGTTCCTCAGGGCAGACCTCAGAGACCTTCTGATGCCATCCAAGGACTGCAGGTTGCCATCTTCTTCAAATTGGTGAGATGCTAGTCAGAAAAAATAAAGTCTTCATTAACAAATTAGTTAGTGGATTTTTCTCATTCAGTATACAGTCACCCAAAATTATAGTACACTTTCCTACCCATTCTATTCTTAGTCTATTATTGTAAAATATTTCTGACACCTCTCTTTACCCCATCCACTCAGAATTAGATGTCCCAGTAATGTTAGGTATCTAAAACACATAGGACTTTTCAAGAGAAAAGTTATGGGCTCTCTTGTCCATGAGATTCTTGTCCACATTTCTCATTATAGCGTAAACCCTGAGGTTCAGAATTGTGTCTTGTTCACTATTGTATCACTTGTTCTCTGAGATCACTGAAGTTCTCAATTTCTATACTTCAAGGCTTAAGTGAATGCATTTAAGATACCTTGTGTGTTCTTACAAAAAAGGACATAATTTTTTCTGCATAAAAAACTAATAAACTACAAAGTCATACTAAAAGTGATTGAGATATTATCAAAGAATAATTATTTTATATTAAACAAAATATTACAATAGTTGTATAGAAAACTTTCAGGGTGGTCCCAGTAATTGCCTAACAAGTTTATCCACTTCAATTTAAATTGTCTTTTGTGTATCTTATTAGAAAAGAACATTTTGTGATAACTCACTTATATCTATGAACACATAAAACACTTCCTACATTTAGTTATTGGATATTAATACATACTCATTAATATGTTATTAGAACAATCTCTGAGTATAGAATATTATATACTAACAATTCAGAAAATATCCTTACCAGGTCTTCATTTTTCTTCAGCCTTGAATTTCACATGTATTCAGGACTGACCTCATCTGAACTCATACATAAACAACTGCTAGCTTAGTTAAATAAAATTGCAGTGCAGAAATGGGCCAGTATTTCCTTCATTAACACTGAGTTTCTCTTTGACATAAAAATGCTAATGCCTTGATGATCGTTCTACAGCCAGACTGACATCAGACTCAAATATTTCCCAAATGATAAGTTGTATTTATTTATTTATTTGGTTTTTGTTTTTCACAAATTTTTTTCCTTGACGGTGTTGTCTCTAAAGCCACTTAAGCTCCTTCAGAAATTGATTATTGACCATAGAGCCCTGAGTGGGCTGTTTTAAATTAGTTTCCCACATAGATCAATCATACCGTATGGCACCCAGTGGAGTAGAAGCTGAGAAAATGACAGTGCAAAATCGCTCACCAAATGCCCTTCCTTTGCACATCGGGCCAGGACACTGTGACTCCGTACGACTAGAAACCAGACAGAGGGAGGCTGGCTGTAGTATCCTAGCACAGCCTCCCTGTGAGTCAAACTGTCTGGACTATGCTCCATCTCAGATCATGGTCTTCCTCTTAGCAGAATCATGAAGTCCTAGCCTTCTCTCCTCAAATGTCTCCTTATTAGTGTTCTCTGTAAGTACTAATCACTTCTGTTATTTGGCACAAATAATGCTGCGTACCCAGAAAAGCAAAGGGCCAGAGCTTTGAAATCTCTTCCTACATGTATCTATGGATTTGTGCCAACTGTCATTTGCCTAGGAGTTCATTGTAGTCATGCTTCCAGATATGCACATTGTATCCCTTCCCAAAGACCTCAGGCTTCACCTTGGTAAGATCGCTGTGTTTCAGAGCTTCATTCAATTGCTGCTGCGGAAATTTGCCAGAATATCATACTTTGGACCCATCCAGGCCATAAATTCTTTGATGTACTAATGGCCTCTTTTGTTTGATGAGAGTTTTAACTTCCTCCCAAAGCCTCATTACCTCAAGACCGCCTGTTTAAGCCTGGTGCTCAAGAGATGCTGAATCCAGATAGAGTGGCTATGAAGGTTAATCAAAGTCTTATATCTGGTAGAGAATCTGGGCACTGCCAGCAGTGAAACCTGAACATGGACTGACGCAAATGAGCGGTACATTGAACAGTGTTTTAACTCTTATGAGAAACGGAATAACATCATGGATAAGAGCATTAGACTTTGACGAATCTAGATTTGAGGTCAAATTTAACCTTATAATTGTGAAGCAGAAGAAACAGAGGTAAAGACATTTAATCCGCCTGAGCCTCAATTTCCTTCTTTGTAAAATGAGATAAATAGCAGTTTTTACTTTGCCTGGCTGAGATAGGGATTAAATATGTTACATTGTGGACATCAAGCTATCTTTAGAGTGCCTGAAACATAGAAAACACTGCAAAACGGTAGCTACCGGGATAACCTGAAGGTACAATACTTCACAGATACACCAATACAGTCCTCTAGTTCACTGCAGCTGCTAAGACTCACTATACAGTGCAAAAACAAATAGAAGATTGACTAACTTAAAAAATAAATACAGTATTGAAGAGCACTCAGAAACCAAAAGGAGGGCAAGAATCCAAAAATGGAAAGTAACGCTCACTGCGGGAGAATTACTAGATTGCAGTCAACAACTCAGAAAGAAGCAAAGCAAATCCAGACTTGTCAATTGCTAACTTAAGAGCAAAGGAGGTGGCTTTTCTTAATTCTAAACATACCTTGCTTTTAAAGGATGGCTGTTTTGCAATCAGAGGGTCCCTTTTCTTGGCAGGCTTTCCAAGAAGACTGTCACTTGCCATATACTTGTTTCTCAAATAAAGGCACGGTGCCTTGCAGAAAAGACAGCGTTCTGAATCTCACATATTTTTAGTAGAAGTATGCAGAGTTCCACTTCAATTCTGTGCTTTTCTACCTCCTCGCCTTTGCTCATGTAAGGGCTTTAGCAGGGATATGCTATTTATTTTTGGATACACAATCTTTCTCATGCATCAAGGTCCACCTCTGATGCTTCCAACTTCATGAAGTCCTTCTTGATTCTCTTCAACACTCCAGTTAATGCAATCACTCCCTTCTCTATACTCCTACAGCACTTAATCTATTCATGCTTTATGATAAATAATTCTGTGGGCTTTATAGACCATTAATTCACTTGCTTGCTTTAAGTCTCTCACCATGTGTTATGTGACAACAGAATTATATGGTGCTACATTCAGTTTTAAGTCTCCAAACTCTTAGAAACATGCTTTGAATATTGTAGAGGTACAATAATTGTTTGTTGAATGCATGAGTTTACAAGACTCTAGATCCTTTAGATTCTGTTTTCCACTAGGGAAGGGATTATGCTAATTTTGTCGATGACAGGACTAGTATAGTGGAACACACAAAGGAGTTACTCCACAAATATTTGCTTGGTGAATAAACAAGTGGTGCATTCAATGTCCCATGATGGTGCTTCAATGAAAGGAAGCCTCATTTAGGTTTGGAGAGAAGAACAAGAAGCAGCTCCATGACACATCTTGGCAGACCTTTAAGAACTCGGAGGACCAGTTGGATGCGTCGATGTGCAAAACTCACACAACAGTGTTGAAACATAATAAAATGTGTAAAAAAACAAAAAGCCTCTGTCTTATTTCTGCAGCATTTTATTTTGCCCTACTGCTCGTTAGGCGTTTGTCTTCTTAATAAACTTTAATTTGTTTGCGTATTAACTACTGAAATGTTAAGCGAAAGTGACTATTCAAGATCATATTAAATTTTACATGCTTTAAAATGGACTATAAAAGTTTATAAGTCAGTGACTATCTTAGATTACATATATGAGGTGTTTGCAAGTCAGACATGATTACCACATAAAGCGTTTGGTGCTTAGTCTGCACGAGGTCCTCGAAAAATTAAAAAAGAGTGGATGGCATGACAAATGTGACATATATGTACAACAAAACTGCAAATTTACTATAGTTCTTTGAAAATGTATTAGTCTCTGAATTATACGGGTCACTAAGAATTAAGCAGAAAATGTGGTTTTTTGTTTTGTTTTGTTTTTTGCTTCTTCCTGGAATCATTGACAGTTGTGGTCATAACTCACTTCATCCACTTCTGTTCCACTCTTGCCCTTCTAACATCTATACCGCCTCACATCAGCCAGTGATCCTTTTAAGACATAAGCAGATCAGGGTGCTTCCCAACACATTTGAATTACAATTTAAAGTTTTTACCATGGGGAACAACCAGAGGTGAGAACCCTAAATGTAGGTTCTGCTAAGTGGTTCTCAACCTGGGCTGCATATTAGAAAACATTGTGATGTCTCATTCCTCCCTTCTAGAGTTTCTGATTTAATTAGTTTGGGTTGGGGTCCAAGAATGGGCATCTTCTGATAGCTCCCAGGGGATTCTAATGTGTAGTCAATGCTGAGAGCCACTGTGCTAAGGAGTTTGTCATCCATTCTGAGAGGGAATGAGCAACCATTGACATGTTGTTAACAGCAAAGCAATTTACCCCAATATAGAATTTTTATTGAAAAAATAGAAAGCTACATCATCATACCCTTTATTAATTCTTGAGATTTAAATCTCTTTTAATAATGAATAGCAACTCATCTAAAATTTGTCAGAGTAATGAATATTTTTAATAAACATGTATGAATCATCATTGCATCCATGTCACTGAGTCACAATAGCACATTGATAAATACCAATCATTAATTCATTCATTCATTCATTCATTCAACATTTTCTGTGGTTTCCCCCATGGTCCAGGCACCATCCCAGGTATACAAGAGATAAAAATGAACAATCACAGTCCTACTTGTCAAAGATATGAACCCATCATCAGGAGAACAAATGCCCAGCTAAAAAAAATGCTATTGAAGGAAAGAATACATTTTTGTTGAGGACAGTGAGAGGATAAGTCACAGAAGTTTCTGAGTAGAAGTGCCATTTGCCACAGGCCTTAAAAGATGTTTGGGAATTGACCAAGCAGAAAGGAGAAAAGGAGTCTTCTAATTTGAGGGTATGGCCTGACGGAAGCGTGAGAGGACATTGTCTATTGAAGACATGATGAACAACTGAGGAGACAGAGTATAGGGTGTACTGGAAAGGATGGTACCTGATAAAAAAAGGAAGGTATATCGCAGTCTCTTAGGAGTTTTATGTTCTTCCAACTATCTTTTGATATTTAGAGGGAGACAATGTATTTTACAAGGTGAGGTATACAATCCAGAAATTAAGTTTAGAAGTTGAGAGTTAAGCTCTTTAAGTACAAAGTCAAGTGACTCAGAAAGCACTTTGTACGCCAGCCTGCAGCTCCTATTTGTCCATGGGCTGGCAGTAAATCCAGATAATGGCACATGTAGATAAACGTTATTGGCACTGTATGTGAAGAGTGCCCAAAATATCAAAGATGTCAACCTGCCCTAATATACCTTGCATTGGCTTAGAATTCCTATCTAATCTGAATCAGCAGAGTACTTCCTGTGAGCCAAATTTGACTCAGTGCCTGTTTTTGAAAACACGGTTTCATGGGACACAGTCATTCTCCTTCATTTACATATTTTCTATGGATGCTTTCACGCTACAATAGTAGAATTGAATACTTGTGACAGAGACCATATGGACTGCAAACCTAAAATATTACTCTTTTATTCTTTACAGAAAAAAATTTTGCCAACCACTGATCTAGCTTGTGAGTAAAGTTTTCCTCTGTATAGGTCCAATTACAGTGTAAATTCATTAACTGAGAGAGATAATGCATGAAGCCACAGACACTGCTCAATACATTAGCACACAATTTGTTGTGGCCAGTAAGAGCACAAGCTCTGGAGCCATCATGTTTGCGTTAAAATCTCAGTTCTGCCACTTACCAGTTGTGCGAGGAACTTGGCTAAGACCTAGATAAGGCCTACATAGGGTTCAGATGTGAAGACCATTCATTGCACAACTCTGGCAGCAACATTCTATACAAATGATAACTGGAATTAGGCAGTGTGCAACCTTTGAGCTCCTGTGTGGTTTATGCATCTAAGCAAAGCCAATAATGGCATTTTTCTCAGAGAAGAGTTGGAGAAAACAAATTAAGTGAAATAATAAACCAATTAGCACAGGGCCCAGCACCAAGTAGGCACTCAGTAAATGAAGTAAGTTACTATGGCTGATCCCATTCTCACTTCCTCTCTAGTAGTTTTAGTTAGACACAAAACCATGTGGTTAGATTTCACATTTTTCCTAGTTTTCCTTACAGATAGGTGTGGCTATCTGATTCAATTTTGGAAAACAAACAAGAGTAGAAGGGAAACGTGCAACTTCTACATTGTCTCTCATTGAAGATCACTGACTTATTCTGAAGTTTGCCTTTTCTCCTTCTCATGGAATATGTCAAAACCAGCATTAACTATGCAGATAGAGACAACACCCTAGGGAGACGAAGAGCCAAAAGCCAAAAAGATGAAAGGAGTTGAGGTCCTTGAATGAACTGAGTAGAAGGACTTTCACGACAGACTACACAGAGCCCACTTATATATGAGAAACAAATGAACACCCTTCCCTTTTTAAAACCACAATCTTTTAGCAGTTTTATTGATGCTGAATTGACATTCAATAACCTAGACATATAAAATTTGTTGCACTTTGACATGGGTATATGACTGTAAACATATTGCCACAATCACAATAGTGAATAGAAGCCATCATCTCTAAAAACTTCCTCGGGCCCCTTGGTAATCCTTTCCTCTTAACCCTTCCCTCAACTCCTAACCATCAGGCAACTGCTATATTGTATAGTCTTTTGGTCAGCGTGACTTAACCTTTATCTAATCTAATGCAGATATTCTTAGTTGTTAACCTGAGTTTTGTGTCAGCGTTCCTAGAAATGTTTGGCGAATCATCCAGGTGATTGACATATTTTAATGTGTGCAGGGGACGGACGGGAAGAAATATGTGAAGCATAAGGTTCTGACATAGAGTAAAGCAGTGTTTTGGTGTGAGCAATTTAAGCCATCAGCGGCAGCTACTTGTCTGATGGTAATTGCTGAGGGTGGGCCAGCATCTCATTCACCTCTAAATCCTCAGCACCTACAATGGTGTCCTACTTTCTGTGAACACTCAATGTATGTTACATGGGTGAATGGACAGGGGGAGGGCATGTAGCAATTGAAGTTAGCATATCATTGTTCACTTGGCATGGAATAATTTTGACAAAAAGAGTTTGGTATACTTGTCAGTGCATTAGGAGACCAAGACCAACAGCAGATTTTGGGAAATGTTGCTTCAAAGCAAGTAAAGAAATATGTTTAGGTACCAAAAAGTTTGAGCAAAATATCTTTGATCTTCCGAAGTACTTGGTGAAGAAGAACAAAAGTGGGAAAACAATGTTATAAAAACCCTCAGGAGAGGGACATTTTTATTTGACATTTAAGAGCTATCTCTGGTTATATCTTTTTCCACTCTCGATCTCAAGCTTAAAAGCAAAAAGGAAAACAGAATGTGACGAATGAGCAGAATGCCTAATGTGCCAGAGTAGAGGAGAAGGGCAAGAAAACAGATGGGCAGAAACTGATAAACCGCACCAGCCTGATTCACAGTGTCCTGCCCCCTGTGATCCCTTATTTCCCTTCTGCGCTTATTATGGGCTCAACATGCATTCTCTCATCACTCCACCAACCAGGAATGATGCTGGGAGTTGGGGATAAAATGATATATACGGCACTATCAACTCAGATCTTAATAGGAGAAGATAGTCATGTAAACACATAAATAAAAGTTATAAATAAGGGACCACACATCCCCATTTGCTCAGGACAGTTTCAATTTAAGCCTCTTGGATCAATCTAATTTTTGCTAGCTTATTTCCAGTTTCTGAAGTGTCAGTGCTATGATAGAAATCTTAATGGAATCTCAAAGAACAAAGTAGCTAAGTCTACCTGAAAAAGTCAGGAAGACTTCATATAGAGTAAACACTTAAAGTGAATATAAAATATATTTAGCTAAGAGCCAGGAAATTGAGGACAGGGTTGAGCACTTCAGACAGAGGAAGCACTGTGGGCTGAGTCATGAGCAAACATAGCCCTTTCAGAGAAAAAAGAGGGTGGCAGAGATGGAGAAAACATAACGAGAAAAGTTTTTGTATTAAAATTCTATGGACAGCAGAGAAGAATAGATTAAGCTTGCATAAAAAGATTTCTGAGAAGCCAGGTGAGTTGGTGACCACAGCTTAGTCTCCCATCTGGTGACTCCTCAAATGAGATCCATGTGATCAGGTGTAGAAGCAAGACTCAGCTGGTGACACTGGTTCAACACTGATGAGAGGACACAGTAAAAGGACAAAGGACAGAATGCTGAATGCCTGTAGTGTCAAGAGAGCTTTTAATTCAATAAAATATTTCTACAAAGCTAGATAAGCAATGAAGTGGAATCATCCTGCACAGGAGGGGGATGTGTAGGGAAAAAATAAAAATGACGAAGAAACTAATTGGTCAGATTAATGTATTTCCAAATTATGTTGTGTATAAGAATCACCTACTGTGTTTATTAAAAATACAGTCTCTGGCCAGTCTCGGTGGCCCAGCCTGTAATTCCAACACTTTGGGAGGCAGAAGCAAGTAGATTACCTGAGCCCACGGGTTCGAGATCAGCCTGAGCAGCTTGGAGAGACCTCATCTCTACAACAAACCAAAAATTTTGCTGGGCATGGTGGCACATTCCTATAGTTCCAACTACTTGAAAGACTGAGGTGGAAGCATCACTGGAGCCCACTCAGCAGGTCGACACTGAGGTGATTATTCATGTGCCACTGCACTCCAGCCTGGGCAATGCAGTGAGAATCCAACTCAAAAAGAAAAAAAAAATACAGTCTCTGGTATTTTATTCTTAGAATTCTGATATAAAAAATGTGGTATGACTCCAAGAATCATCTCCAAAGGATGGGTAAGGTGAGATGAAGGGAGAATGAGTGTCTGGAGTCTTCAAACACAATGCAAATAAATGTTTTGCCTCTTTAAAAATGAGCATTCATAAGGTTAAGTTTTTAATTCATCCCTTTATTCCTTCCTTTCCTTAATCACTCACTCATTCAAAAACAGACTCCAAAGGGCTCAACTCACTTACTAACCTTAGTAAGTGACTTAATCTATTTACAACTTCATCATCTATAAAATGGGAATTAAAAATGCCTATATTACAGGGATGGCTCACCCTAGACAGAAACTGAAATATAATAATCACTTGAAAAATATTGGTTATTTCGCTCATTGTGTGTTAACATCTTACTATAAATCAACCCTTAAAAATCTCCAGAAGACAGTTCTTCGAGTGAATTTGACCAGATGGAGCTTTGTCTAAGTACCTGGAGAAGACTCCAGGTGACCAGAAATCATTCAGATAGTTAGTAAGCTTATCTGGGTGTGTTGAATCCTTCTAGAGAATTCTGAAATTTTGGAAGGAATTTTAGAGGTTATCTAGTCCAAGTAAAGCACTTATTTATCAGAAAACTGATATGATGGAAGATCAGTCTTTTAGCCTAGGTCACAGGACAAAATGGTAGAAATTAAGGTAGGACCCAGGAATTGATTGTCAAGTCAGATAACTCTACTTCTTCTGTTCTCTTGATTGTTATGCACCTCTTTATTTATTTTATAAATTTTATTGAGGAATGTGCTGCAGACATTATTCAAGGTACTAAAAATTCTCCCCTAAAGTAACCAGCCATTTCATACAAATTTGCTAAAATTTGTTGAGATTTTACGATATGTGGAATAATACTTCCACTGTGTTGTCTGTATTATACCATTACTCCCTATGGCATCTCTATGAGGTTCTTATCCCCATTTTGCAGATAAGAAAACTGAAGCATAGAGAAATAAGATAACTTGCCTAATTCCTTGACTGTCTGGTCAAAAACCTGAATCCTAACTACTCCAAGGTACCACCTCTTAAAGAAGGGAAGTATGCCACCAAGTATATAAGCAAGTAATAAATACAAAGAGTGACAGTGTTATCAAAGAAACAAAGTTCGAAGATAAGAGTGAAGAGAAGAGTTGGAATCCATTCTGATGTTACGGGGAAATTTCTGTGCATTGCCACTTAAGACCAAAAGCATTGGAAGCCAACTAAACGAAGAGCACAGGAATAATGAAGTGGGCCCAAGTGTGTAAGCGCCTGAAATATTCATGCAGAATAAAAGAGGCCAGTATGTGCTGGTGGGAATGCAAACTAGGGCAACCTCTTTGGAAGACAGTGTGGCAATTTCTGAAAGAACTAAAAATTGACCTTCCATAGGACCCAGCAATTCCCCTATTGAGAATATACCCAGAGGAACTCAAATCATTTTGCAAAAACGATACTTGCACACGCATGTTTGTTGTAGCTCTATTCACAGCAGCAAAAGCGTGGAACCAACCATGCTGCCCACTGAAGCTGGACTAGATTTTAAAAGTGTGGTATGTAAACACAGTGGAATATTACGCAGCCATAAAGAAGGATAAACATATGAACTTCGCAGCAACTTGGATGGATTTAGAGTCTATCACACTCAGTGATCTATCACAGAAACAAAGAACAGGGTACCATATGTTCTCACTCATAGGTGGACCTTGAACAATTATCGTACTACTATAAGAAAGAGACTGGCAGTAGTGGGAAAGTTCCAGAGGACGGGGGTGGGATTGGCAGTTGAGGGGAATTATCAGGGGAGGGAGGGGCAAGCCTCATCATTAAAGGTACCTGTATAACGAACATTTGTATATCTATCCTGAATTGTACCCCACATCACTAAAATAAAACAAAAATAAAGGAAGCCAGTGTGACTAGAATTCATGAGTAAGGGCAAGAATGAGAGGTCTTGTTGGAGAGAAAGGCAAGGCCCAGATGGTGCCGTGTACTGAGCCACATTAAGAAATGTCAGTTTCAGCCGGGCTCGGTGGCTCAACCTGTAATCCCGCGCCTTTGGGAGGCTGAGGTGAGTGGATTGTCTGAACCTGCGGGTTTTAGACCCGCCTGGGCAGCAAGACCTCATCTCTACAATAAATCAAAAAAAAAATCAGCCGGGCGTGGTAGCGCATGCCTGTAATTCCAGCTACTTGGAAAGCTGAGGCGGAAGGATCACTGGAGCCCAGCAGGTGAGGCTGCGGTGGCCGGGAGCGGCCACTGCACTCCAGTCTGGGAGACCAAGTGAGACTCCAACTCAAAAAAAAAAAAAAAAAAAGAAATGTCAGTTTCGACCAGGCACGGTGGTTCATGCTTGTAACCCCAGCACTTTGGGAGGCAGAGGTGAGAGTATTCCTTGGGTTTGACCCCAGCCTGGGCAACTTGGGGAGACCCCGTCTCTACAATAAATCAAAAAATTAGCCAGGTGTGGTGGCGCATGCCTATAGTTCTAACTACTTGGAAGGCTGAGGCAGAAGGATCCCCTGGACCCAGCGGGTCAAGGCTGCAGTGGCCGTGAGCATTCCACTGCACTCCAGCCTGGGTGACAGAGTGAGACTCTCTGACTCAAAAAAATAAAACTAATAAATTCAACTACTAAAAAATAAAAAGAATGCCAGTTTTATTACAAGCAAGAAGAGAAGTCACTGGAGCATTTTAAGCTGAGACCATGGTTTCTATGCTTTTTACCTCTTCAGTCTTTTTAAGTGTACCATATATGTTAGATTGTGAATAAAAGTTAGAGTCAAATTGATGGACTGTTTTTAGCATTGCCAATAGGAAAGTCATTTTTTCCACTTGATTGCTTTTTTATTGTTACATAGGGAGACACAGGCCATACCAAAATAATAAGCAGTAATCTAGAGTTGAACATACCTCAGAAGTTTGTCAGTGTTCATGCCAATAAAAATATGACCCTACCAGCCACGCCACCATCCACAGATTTGAATAACTAACAATGACGCTATGTAAAAGAAAAGGGTCAACCATGGGTCTACATTTTTAGACATTCTCAGCCTAGATGAAATAAAGCATTCAGTTAGACTTTTTCTCAGCCCATAGGTTCATTGTTCATTTTACAGAAATTTACTGTTTCTACTTTTAAAAGAAACATGCTCTTTTTTAAAAATGTGTGTTTCTTCAGCGATCCATCTCAAGCAGAAAATGTATATTAAAACAAAAACAAAAATAGTTTCACCTCTGACATGTAGAACTGTCCGAAGCAGAAGAGGAATGGAATGGAAGGAAAATCGTTCCAAAATTCTTCTCATACTTCCACTAGAAAAATAAAATTCAAGTCAGTGTATGAGACCAGAACAGAGTCTGGAGCTGGGATGAAGAAAAGCACAAATGACAACTTGGATTCAGTTCAAGGCTTACTCCCAAGGCAGGTAATGAGTAAGTCATGCACTAGAAAGTTATGAGACTCTGGTAAGACTAGAAGAATAGGGTTTCTGTTGTCCTCTTGTATCTTGTAGAGAAACACTCCACGTTCAGTGATTATAGCAGCCTTCACAGCATAGATATCCACCATGCCAAAGCCACATGGGATCATTGACTTTCTGTCCTGCACACCTCCAAGTCATATTCACACCAAGAAAGAATTTTTTTAAATACGCAAGACCATAATTTTTTCACAACTCAACAAGCTTTGTCACTATAGCTTGAGTGTTTAAATTGAGACTCTTAACATTTTTGCTCTGGTGAGATTAGAGCAATCTTTCTCTAGGCCGTTCCTGCAAAATCTAGGCGTTTCTCTTGTGTTTTTCTAGGGGCTTTCCGTGGTCATTCAGGCATAGCCAACCACAGTAACCCGCCTAAGTTAAAACAGAGCTCAATTCCTCACACCAGACACTACATGTTCTATTGTTTGTGGAAGTGATACCTTGAACCAATCAGTAAATGTATGCAGTGTGCATGAGCCTGGTCTCATATCCTGAATTGCATGTTAAAAACAATAATGGATGCAACATAAAATATAGGGAAAGAAATAGCATTAAGATAGGGCTTTATAGTCTCTTGAATTAGCTAGAAAGAATTCTAGCTGAAAAGTGTTCTCATTATCATTTTATAAATAGTGTTTGATATGTGTATATGTAAATTTCAGAAATGAAGTCATGTATTTGAACATTCCAGGTTTCTGTGGAGACAAGATTAAATCTGTGCTAACCAACCAAAGCACTGTGTAGTTAGCATGCACCTGGTCCCACTCGCCTAGCAAGAAATATGTTGCCTTTGAGAGCACAAAGAGTTAGACCAGAGGAGATAGTCAACCTTTTTTTGTTTTTCTGTTAGATGTTCTTTTTCTCATAGAACAATGTGGGAACAATTTCATCAGCTTTTTAAATGAACCCAAGGTATAAATTTTAAATTCCTTCTGTTGAACAACATAAGATTAAATGCTATAATAAATGTGTTCACAGTAAGTCATAAGTATAATTATAGTGTTCATTCCTTCTAATGATTTTAAAACAGCTGGTTATCCATTATAGATGTTGTCCACAAAAGAGTGTTGGAATTGGACTAGTAGAAAAGTCTCTTTTACCCTAATTGTCTCTCTATTCACATCCAGACAGAGAGTGAGAGTATTTAATATTTTAGTAGTGCTTTATAGTTTTTAAAGTGCTTGCACATATACCAAATTATTTGACATAGCATTTATAAACACAGGACTACATGCCAGATGGTTAACTGATGTGTCCAACATCACTTTGCTAGCAAATTAAAAAGCAAAATTTAAATCTAGAGGTTCTTCCCACAATCCCAGGTGGGGATCTTAAGACTGTGGTCTCAAGCATGATATGTAGGAATCAATTGTTTCTATGGCTTGAGCACAACCTGCCAATGCTTTAATGAGTATACCCTCCGCATTATTTTCTCATAGCAATGATGAAACATAAACATATAATTTCATACTGCATGGATTGACTTTACATGATCTACTTAGCCATCAGCACATATATAATATATCATTATTTTTTCCAAACTAATCAGTGTATGGAAAGGTTTTTATCTTATCATTTTCCATCCTGACATCAGCTGATCTAAACATTATATTATTTGTAATATTGGTAATTGCTATGACATCATGTCTTTGGCTCAGCAACTCTCTCAATGAAAAAATTTAGGAAAAATGGTAGTTTATCATTCCTCTCAAAAATGTATTTGTGAATATGAAGTAACCTTGCACCATCAATGGGTATACCATATAGAAGATGACTGTAAGGGTATGTTTTATATAAGGAAATAAAATGTAAAAGAAATGACACAGTTGTCATAGATACACTTTTGAATGCATACGTTTAAAACTTTTTAGAAATGACACTTATTCGCATAGTTATCTTTCTGAAATATCCCCAGCTAACTGTCTCAGCGGAGCAGACATTAGGCCAAATATCCTCATCAACCCTCCCTCACCTCCCCGCTCTCCTCATTCTACTTCTACCCTACCTGAATTAAAACAGAGATGTTAATAAATGGTTCCCACCTACAAAAATTAGCCCTAACCTATACCTTGTGAGACTTATCTCAAAAGATGTGCTGCACCAATCAGATCGTCTCTCAGCGATTTGAACCATGTAGTAACATGGGAAGATCTAGTCAATAATGCATACTTGCTCAAAAAGTTTATAGGACTGAATCTATGGAGGCAATAGAAAAAGGCCTCATCCCTCTAAAGTTACCCAAGATGAAACTCTCAGAGGGAGGCAGGTGAGAAGGGAGTCAAAAATCAAGGCAGTCTCTGTCTTTTACATCCCAAGTCCTGATCTCTACCTTAGGGAGACCTGACCTCCCTTTACTTCTGACCTTGGAGAGGTGTGGAGCTCTCTGTTTTGAAATGAGTAAGCTTAAATGAGCCTCTATCATGACCTAGCTAGGACATGAAGAACTACCTCAGCTTTGAGACTCTGGGAGTTTGTGTGCATATGTGTGATGGGACTACGTTCAGGTTGTCTGTTACATCCACAGAAACATAAAACAAAGTGTTTAGATTTTTTATATAAAAACTCATCAAAATTTCAAAGCAAGAGAAGGAGATATTGGGAAAGAAAAAAGCAGGAGAGGCTCTTGACAGTCTGTTAAAATATAATGATCAACAATTTATTTCAAAAAATCATGACCATGCCATCTTTATACACAATCATAGACAATCATGATGCTCTAAAATTACTATGGTTTGAATATTTTTGTCCCTTTCAAAACTCTTGTTGAAACATCATTCCCAGTGCAACAGTAGTGTTCAGAAGTGAGCACACACATCCTCACGTAGAAAAGTGAAAGAAAATGAATTGTAAAAGCCATTTTACTAATAGCACTAATCCCGTCAAGATGGAAGAGCCCTTCTGACCTAAACACCTCCCACTAGGCCTCAACGTTCATATTTATGCAGAGTTTAAGGACAGGTAGAAAGAGATGCTAAAGCTGAATAAGAGCCTAATTGGTGTGATGAATGAATAATATCAGCGTGAGCAAGAAAGCTGGATTGCGGATTTTACATTTCAAATCAGGTAACCTCAAAGTTTTTCGTGTATAAAGCTATCTGTGGAAGACTTGTTGCCTAGAAGTTTCTCTGAGGCAGGTATTTATGTTTACACCAGGAATTGCTGCATCAATTTGGGGCCTGTCCTTGTATTAGGCACTTCAAGAGCTGTCCATTCCACTCTTCATCTTTACAATTGTCACAAATGACTCACTTTGCCCAACGGTGATTACACTGAAGTGCCCTCAGTTAAAGCAGTTCGGAATGAAATCAGGACATTTCTGAGAGCCCGTTCAGTTATAAAACTGATTCTGTTAAGAAATGTCCTGATCATCAACTGTCGCCATTGTTGTTTACTGGGACCTTAATGGCAAGATATATTTCATACACTTCCCATGACTCTCTCCTCATCGACGCCTACATTGGCTATTTGTTGATTCTGCAGCCCAGAATCCATTCACCATAATTTATCTCTGCCTTTAAAGAAATTTTAGGCAGCAGAATAATATCATAAGATTTTATTTGTCAATATATTTTCATAACATGCTTTTTATAGCCAGCATAAATATTTTATGGACTTAATTTTAATAATTTATCATTGATTTTGAACTTATGCAAACCGTGGTACTTAATAGTATCACTGTTCCTAAAAGATGCATTTGTATTTATGATTTGATATGAAAGAATCAACTTCTCTGAAATAAATAGCATTTGCCAAGCTCAGGCCTTGCAACTTAATAGTAGATTCTGGAAGACCACAGAATTACCTCAGGGTAAAATGTTAGTGTTGCTTATGCAAAATGAACACTTGGAAGTCTATTAGAAAGCGTTATGAGGTGCATAGCTTTGAAGTGAATACAATTTTTTGCTCTCCACCGAGAAACTATGATTTTAAAGAGGAAGCCTGTAGTTTGGAGGCCCTAACTGAGTTAGGCATAAATAATTTATATTCATCTAAGTTGAATGCCTGACTCTCTGGCATGTTAAGTGCTACAATTATCAGGACCAGACAAGTGCTTTATTTTCATTTTTGGGAGTGATTTTTTTCGTGGTTGAATATATCTGTGGATATTTCTGCATGATTGCTTACAATGGACTTGCTCACTCCCCATTTAAACTCGCTCAAGTTATCTTAATGCTTTGCTATACTGAAATGTATATTAATCCTGAAGAGTTAGTTGTATTGAATAATGCTTCTGTGTTTTATGATTGTTTTTGCTTTAGTAGACTATGGGGAGGAGTCTTCAGGTCATAAGAAAATTGTTTCACATAGTTGCCAATTTTTTTTAAATTTGCCAATTTTTTAAAAATTAAAAAATAATAATTTTAAAGATATGGGGTTCAATTCAGAATTAAGTATACAAGAACCTTTTGTTCCCTTTGTCCATCTCACATTCAACTATAATTGTATTTATCTGACTACAAGGACATTTCTTTTGAGAAGAAATCTTAACATAGTGGGGTTGCTTTGAAGGAAACAGCATGGCCCTAGATGCACAGCAAAAGTTCGAGACACGGCTTTTCAAACTGAAATTGTGTGAGACCTGCATATGGTATTCCATGACTCCTCACTTGGAACAACTTTTCTTTTGTCAAATGTGAAATTGTATTGAACATTTGCAGAAGGGAAATCAGTACAACTAGAGGTTATTTTTTTCCCGTTAGTATTTCTTACTTTTATATTCAGAATTGTTTCTTCCTTCAATGCCCTGGAGTTATCAAATACTGGGTAGGGAAAACATTTGGCTAGAATGCCATAGTCTTTTAGGTTTTGAAAACTCTTAGACTACATAGTAGAGGCATAATTTTTAAGACTTTGAGAGCAAATCCAAGAATAGCTACATCATTACCTTCTTTTTCTATTTATTTTAAAGGTGTGGGATACAATTCAGAATTAGGTATACAAGTGGTCATTGTACAGGTAGTTTAGGCTTCCCTTTGGTCCCTACTTGGGCTGGTTTGAGATCAGTTACCCTCACTGGTGTTGTGTCCCCCTCCTTTCTTCTCTGGGAGTATCTCACTACTGCCAATCCCTTTCTTATAGTATTATGGTAAATATTCAGGGTCTGCTTATGAGTGAGAACATATGGTACTCAGTTCTTTGTTTCTATGATAGATCACTGACTATTATAGAATCTAAATCCATCTATTTTGCTGCAAAGTTCATATGTTTGTCTTTCCTTGTGGTTGCATAATATTCCATCATGTATATGTACTACATTTTTTAAAATTAAAAAAAAAAAATTTTAAAGATGTGGTATACCATTCAGAATTAGGTATAAAAGTCATTGTACAGGTAAAATTTGGGCCTCTCTTTGGTCCCTGCTTCACCTGATTTGAGTGAATCATACCTTTATTTATGTTGTGTCTCCCTCATCCCTCCGCTGGCAGTATTCCACTACTGCCAATTCCTTTCTTACAGTATTTGACAGATATTCAGAGTCCACTTATGAGTGAGAATATTTGGTACTCAGTTCTTTGTTTCAGTGATAGATCACTGCTAATCCATCCAAGTTACTGCAGTGTCCATATGTTTGTCCTCCTTTATGGCTATATAATATTCCATCCTGTATAGGTACCACATTTTTTAATCCAGTCCAATTTCAATGGGCAGCACAGTTGGTTCCATGTTTTTGATATTGTCAATAGTGCTGCAATAAACATGTGTGTGCAGGTATCTTTTTGGTAGAATGATTTGAGTTCCCCCAGGTATATTCCCAGTAGGGAGATTGCTGGGTCATACAGAAGGTCAATATCTAGTTCTTTCAGAAATCACCACACTGTTTTCCAAAGAGGTTGCACTAGTTAGAACTCCCATCAGCAGTGTAGAAGCATTCCCTTTTCTCTGCATCCTCTCCAGCATCTCTTTTTGTTTGTATTATTAAAAATAATGGCCACTCTTACTGGGGTTAGGTGGTATCTCGTGTGGTTTTGCTTTGCATTTCTCTGGTGATTAATGAGGCTGAGCATTTTTGTGTGTGTCTGTTGGCTGCCTGTATGTCTTCTTTTGAAAAGAATAGACATGTGTATTCATGTCTTTTGCTCGCTTTTTAAAGGGGATGTTTGTTTTTTTTTTTTCCTTTTGGCACGTTTGAGTCCCTTGTAGATCCTGGATGTTAGGCCTTTACCAGATATAGTTATATAGTTGGCAAATATTTTTTTCCCACTCTGTGGGCTGTCTTCCCACTCTCTTAATGTTTCTTTTCCTTTGCAGTTTGCCTGCCTTATCTCCTATGGGATGGACATCTGTGGTTTTGATCTGGAATTGGTTGCCTACTCCAATTTCTGTAAGGTTGTCTCTTGTATTTTCTAAGACTCTTAATGTTTTTATCTGGAACTGGTTGCCAACTCCAATTTTCATAAGGGTGTCTCCTGTGTGTTCTAAGATTCTTATAGTTTGTGGTTTTACAATTAGGTCTTTGATCCATTTGGAGTTAATTTTTGTGTATGGTGAAAAGTCGGGGTCTTGTTTTAAACTTTTGCATGTTGTGAGTCAATTTTTCAAGTACCATTAACTGAATAGGTTCTCTTCTCCACAGGCTGCTTGTGGAGGCTTTGTTGAAGATCAGTTGGTTGAGAAATTGAAGTTTTGCTTCAGGAATTCCGATCCTGTTCCTTGGTCTGTATGCCTGTTCTTAAACCAATACCAGGCTGTTTTGATTATTGTAGCCTTATAGTAAAGTTTAAAGTGTGATATCACCTGCTTTTTTTATTTTTTGCTAAGGACTGTTTTGTCTATTTGTGGTTGTTTATGTTTCCATATGAATTTCTATATTGTCATTACCAGGTCTGAGAAGAATGATGTGATTTAATGGATATTGCATTGAATCTGTAGATTACCTTTGATAGGATGGGCATCTTAACAATGTTTCTTCCAACCCATGAGCATGGGATATTTTCCATTTGTTTGTATCTTCTTGAATTTCTTTGAGCAGTGTTTTGTAGGTCTCGTTGTAAAGGTCTTTTATTTCTCTAGTTAGGTATTTCTTTTCTTTTCTTTGTGGCTATTGTGAATAGGACTGTGTTTTTTTTTTTTTCCAGTTGGAATCTCACTCAGGCCCAGACTGGAGTGCAGTGGCATGTTCACAGTCACCCCAACATTGACCTGCTGGGCTCTGGTGGTCCTTCTGCCTCAGCCTTCCAAGTAACTGGACCTACAGGTATGCACTACCATGCTTGGCTAATTTTTATTTTTATTTTTTTATTGTAGGTATGAGGGCTTGCCATGTTTCCCAGGCTGTTCTCGAACCCATGGACTCAGGCAATCCTCTCACCTTAACCTCCAAAGTGCTGGGATTACAGGCTTGAGCTACTGCGCCCAGCCAGGATTGTAAGTTTTATTTGGTTCTCTGCCTGGCTGTCACTGGTGTACAAGAAAGCCACTGCCGTATGCACATTTACTTTGTAACCTGAGATTTTGCTGAAGTCCTTTATCAGCGCAAGGAGGTGTTTGACAAATGCTCTTGAGTTTTCAAGGTATGGAATTATATTGTCAGGAAAGAAGGATAATTTAACTTATTTTTCTTTTTGCATATCCCTGATTTCTTTCTCTTGTCTAATTACTCTAGCTAGGACTTCCAAGACAATGCTGAACAAAATGGGTGAGAGTGGGCAGCCTTGTCTAGTTCTGGTTCTCAGGAGAAATGTTTTCAGCTTCTGTCCATTTAGCAATATGCTAGCTGTGGGTTTATCATAGATGGTGCTTACTATTTTGAGGCATGTTTCTTTTATGCCTAGGTGTTTCAGGGTTTTTATCAAGAAAGAATGATGGATTTTATCAAAAGTTTGTTTTTCATCTAATGATACAATCATGTAGTTCCAGTTTTTACATCTGTTGATGTATTTAGTTACATTTATGATCTTGCAGATGTTGAACCAGCCATATATTCCAGGGCTGAAGCCTACTTGGTCATGGTGGATGATTTTTAAGATGGGTTGTTGGATGAAATTTGCTAGAATCTTGTTGAGAATGTTTGCATCTGTGTTCATTAGGGATATTGGTCTTTAGTTCTCTTTTTTTTGTTTGATCTTTACCCGGTTTGGGTATCAGTTTGATGTTAGCTTTGTAAAATGATTTGGGAAGAATTCTGTCTTTCTCAATTGCCTGGAATACTTTCGGTAGGATTGATATCAGTTTCTCCTGTATGTTTTGCAGAATTCTGATGAAAAACAGTCTGGTCCAGGGCTTTTTTTTTTTTTTTTTTTTGTAGTATTAGTAGTTTTCTTATGATGGCTTCAATTTCCTGGGTTGTTATTGGTCTATTTAGTGTCTCAATGTCATCCTGTTTCCACCTTGGGAGGTTGTGTGATGCAAGAAAGTCCTCCATTTAATTAAGGTTATGTTTCCATACATGTGTGCATAGTAATCTCAGATAATCTTTTGTATTTCTTCAAGGTCAGTTGTGATTTGATCTTTTGTGTTTCTAATTGTGTTTATTTGGGTTTTTTTCTGTCTTTTTCGTGATCAATCTGACTTGTTTATTCTCTCAAAGAATGAGATTTTTGTTTTGTTTCGTTGATTTTTTTAATTGATATTTTTCTCTCCTATGTCCAGTATTTGGACTTTTATTTTGGTGATCTGGATTCTTCTGCTACAGCTTGGCATTTGGTGGTCTTACCTTTCTAGCTCCCTTAGGTAATTGCTATTCTGTGAACTTACTTGTGGTCTTTCCATTTTCTTTATGTGCATTCATAGAGATTTAAATTCCCCTTTTAGTACTGATTTCATGTCATCCCAGAGGTTTTGGTAAGATGTTTTTGCATTTTAATGTATTTCCAGGAATCTTTTAATTTCTTTTTTTGGTTTCTGTTTTAACCAAGGAGTCACTCAGAATTGTACTGTTTACTGTTCACATTTTTGTGAGTTTGGGGAAAATTTTATTGGTATTTATATTTATTTTTATTCCACTGTGGTCTGAAAAGGTGCATGGCAATATTTTGATCTTATGAAATTTGTTTATGCTGTATTTGTGGCTGAGGATGTGATAAGTCTTGGAGTACATTCCATGTGGTGATGAGTAGGCATATTTTGTGGTTGTTAGGTGGAGTGTTCTGTAGGCATCTATTAAGTTCATTTAGTCAAGTGTCAAGTTGAGGTTTCAGATCTCTTTGTTGATTTTTTTGCCTCGATAATCTATCTAGGGTTGTTAGTCAGGTTTCTAAGTCCCCAGATATAATTGTGTTAGATTCAATATCTTTTTTTAGTTTACTTAGTGGTTGCTTTATAAATGCTGGTGCTCCTATGTTGCGTGCATATATATTAAGGATGGATATTCTTGTTGATGGATTGAACCTTTTATCATTATGTAGTGTCCTTTCATATCTTTTTAAATTTTTGATAACTTAAAGGTTGTTTTGTCTGACATTAAAATCATGACTGGGCTTGGTGACAGCTCATGCACTTTGAAAAGCCAAGGTGAATAGATTGCTGAGCCCACAGGTATGAGACCAAACTGGGCAACTTGGCGAGATTTCATCTCTACAATAAATAAAAAATTAGCGAGGTGTGGTAGTGCATGCCTATAGTTCTGACTACTTGGAAGGCTGAGGCAAAAGGATGGCCGGAACCCAACAGGTCAATGCTGCGGTGACTGTGAGCGTGCCACTGTACTCCAGCCTGGGTAATGGAGTAAGACTTCAACTCAAAAAAAAAAAAAATGACTGCTGCCTGCTTTTGTGATTCATTCACCTGGGAATTCATTTACCATCCTTTAACCTTGAGTTTTTGTGCATCCCTTGTAGTGAGATGAGTTTTCTGGATGCAGTGAAGTATTGGGCCACAAACTTTTATCCAGTTTGCCATTCTGTGTTTTTTCAATGGTGCATTTAGCCCATTCTCAGTCAGACTGATTATTGAATTGTGAGTATTTATCCCCATCATGAGATTCTTATAAAGTTGTTTCTTTGTTTGCTTTCTTTTACCTTTTGGGTTGATGTATGTGTGTATTTTCAAGTCTGCAGTCACGATGTATTCTTTATTGATTCTGAGTTTGCCAGTTCTCTTGAGAAATGCATGGTCTTTCTTTTTTTTTTTATTTCTTCTGTGCTTAATACCTTTTTAAACATCTCCTGTAGAGTTGGTCTGGAAACTGTGTAATCTCTCAGGGATTGGATGTCTGGGAAGAATTTTAACTCTCTATCATTGATAAAGCTGAGCTTAGCTGGGTAGGAAATTCTTAGTTGAAATTGTTTATCTTTGAGAGCTTTGAAAATTGGACTCCAGTTCCTTCTAGTTTGTAGTGTTTCTTCCGATAGACTGTTGCTAATACCGGTAAGTATTCTGGCTGTTCTCTCTTGCTGCCTTTAGGATTTTTTTTTCTTTTGTACCTACTTTGTGTATGTGAATTACTATATGTCTAGGGGTTGGTCTTCTCATTTATTGTCTTACAGGGTTTCTCTGTATCTCTATACCACATTTTTAAAATCCAGTCCAGTTTTGAAGGGCAGCAAGGTTGGTTCCATCTGTTTGCTACTATGAATAGTACTGTAATAAACATGCATGTGCAGGTATCTTTTTGGTAGAACGATTTGAGTTCCTCCAGGTATATTCCCAGTAGGGGGAGTGCTGGGTCATACAGAAAGCCAATTTCTAGTTCTTTTAGAAATTGTCACAATGTTTTCCATAGAGAGTGAATGAGTTTGCATTCCCATCAGAGGTGTAGAAGCATTTTCTTTTCTCCTCATTCTTGCCAGTATCTGTTGTTGTTTGTTTTATTAATGATGGACATTCTTACTGGGGTTAGGTATACCTAGGCTTTGCTTTGCATTTCTCTGATAATTAGTGAGGTTGAGCATTTTTCTGTGTGTCTGTTGACTGCCCGTATGTCTTCTTTTGAGAAATGACTATTCACGTGTTTTGTCCACTTTTTAAAGAGACCGTTTATTTGTTTGTTTCTTTGTTTTTTCCTTTGGCATGTCTGAGTTCCTTATAGATCCTGGATATTAGGTCTTTGTCAGATATACAGTTGGCAAATCTTTTTTTTCCCATTCTGTGGGCTACCTCTCTGCTCTCTTGTTGGTTTATTTTGCTTTGCAGAAGCTTTTCAGTTTAATGAGGTCCCACTTGTCTATCTTATCTTTTATGGGATGGACATCTGTGGTTTTGATCAAGAATTGATTTTCTACTCCAATTTCTGTAAGGGTTTCTTCTGCATTTTCTAAGATTCTTATTGTTTGCGCTTTGACATTTAGGTCTTTGATCCATTTAGATTTGATTTTTGTGTATGGTGATAGGTAGGGTTCCTGTTTCAATATTCTACATGTCATCAGTCATCTTTACTTTCTTTATTTTTAACTTCAGGACTAGAGAGTTAATGAACTCATATTTTGCAGTTTGTGGTACTGAACCATTATCTATGAAAGTCCTTTCTTGTAGTGTTGTTTTCTTTTAATCTCTTCTATATTCTCCATATCTTTTACACAATATCCCCAGTTTCCCGCAAGAAACATTTAACCCCATAACTTAAGAGTCCTAAGTCAGTGAAGGAGAAAATGAAGAGAGAAAGAGGGAGGAGAGTTATTCAGCAAACAAAACTAATTGCTTGATTGAACATTCATTTATAGAAAAGAGCTTTAATATGTTGTTACAATATAAAAACAGTAATAACTCACTTAAAATGTATCTACCATGTGCAATCTGCTGTCATTTCACAGTGCTCATGTCAAAAATCTCATAGCCAGCCTTGATTTATCTTGTTTTCAGCTCTTAAGTACTTTAATAGCAATACCCTCAAAACATGTTTCTGCTTTTGTTCACTTGCTCCGGTCCCCACTTCCACTCCTCTGGTCCAAAACACTATCTCTTCTTACCTAGACTGTAAGAGCAGCATCCTCTATTATCTCTCTGTTCCCATGTTTAAAATATATCTCTGACACATTAGCCTTTTCCTTCAAGCCTCAAGGCCTTTGCACTGACTGTTTCCCCCTTCTGGAAAAACTCTTCTGATTGTCACTTGTTTTATTCCTTTGCATCATTCAGTTTTCTGCTCAAATATCACATACTTAAGTATGATTTCTTATGACCACCCCATGGAAAACAGTCTGTTTATTCTGCTTGGGATGCTGTAGCAAAATACCATAGACTGGGAGAGCTTAGAAGCAACAAAAAAGTGTTTCTCATAGTTCTAGAGTCTGAGAAGTCCAAGGTCAGAGCACTGGCAGATTCGGGGTCTGGTAAGGGACCGTTTCTTGTTTCACAAATAGTGGCTTCTTGTATCCTTACATGGCAGAAAGGCCAAAATATCTTTCTCAAACTTTTTTCAGAAGGGAGCTAATCCCTTATAACAGGACCTGATCACCTCTTAAGGGCCTCATGTTCTAATATCAAATGGAGGTTCCGATCCATTTAGAGTTGATTTTTGTGTATGGTGACAGGTATGGGTCTTGTTTCAATCTTCTGCATGTAGTTAGTCAGTTTTCCCAGCATCGTTTAGTTGTTTCTCATCAGCAGACCCTGAACATTTGTCATAATAATATAAGAAAGGGATTAGCAGTGGTGGGACATCACCGGGGAAAGAGCAGGGGAGGGGGGCACAAAACTCATAGGGGTTTAGGATTTCAACATATTAATTTCAGAAGGACACAAACATTTACACAGTAACAAAGCCCTACCCTACCCCAAATCATTCTCCATTATATCAAAATGAAGATTGACTTCATTTTCTTGACTCCACCTCATTGTGCATGGCCATAAGACTGAATTGCAGACAAAGGAATATGAAGGAAAGTGAAAAGTACCTCCAAAAAGACTGTCCAGCTGGGTATGGTGGCTCAGCCTGTAATGCCAGCACTTTGGGAGGCCAAGATGAGAGACTTGCCTGAGCCCAGGGGTTTTGGTGAGACTTTGTCTCCACAATAAATCACAAAAAATTACCAGGCATAGTGGTATGCATCTGTAGTTCCAGTTACTTGGAAGGCTGAGGTGGAAGGATTGCCTAAGTCCAGCAGGTTGCAGCTGTGGTGGCCATGAGCATCCCACTGCCCTCCAGCCTGGGTGACAGAGTGAAACTCCAACTCAAAAAAAAAAAAAAAAAAAAGACTGACCCAGGAAAACCTTTTACTAAAACTTCTCAGAGATCTTTCTCCTTCTTACTGAATGATCTGTAGGGTCACCTTGGAAGCTTGCATAAGCCTGTATTCCTAAAAACTACAATGTAAGGCATTCTGCCAGCCTGTTTCCCGGAATAATACTGTTAGTTGAGGAAGAAATAGATCACCCAAGTCTGTTGTGCTACAATTCCTGCAATGAATTATCTCATACAAGATTGCTAAGGGAGGGAATGATTTAGAATCATGTAGAGGGTATGACTTTATGATATTTCCCAACATGTTAATGTTTTGTGCCACCAAGTTATAGCAGTAGAACACTAGCTCTCCTAATATGGATCAGAAGAACAAACAATGAATGAATACAGAACTGTAATTTCACCTTCATTTCATTCACTTGCTCTGCATCAGGAACCTTGGATGGTCTCCTCTGGTCTTCTTCATTGCCATAACTCTGAAGGTCAACTGTTCTTTGTACCTCTTCCTTCGTGCTTATACTCCTGCTTTTTTTTTTAGAACTAGATTCTGAGTGTTTCTTGCTTATTAGAATCCTCACATATATTTTTGAAGACTTTATTTTTTTCTGTGGTTTCATATTCACAGCAAAATTGAGCAGAAAATGTAGAGAGTTCTTATATTTGACTACACAAATATGCAGCTTCCCTCACTATTGATATTCCCTGTCAGAGCGGTACATTTATTACAGTTGATGAAACTACATTTTCTCCTCTTCTTCAAGAGTCCATTATCATCCAAAGATCACAGTTTACATTTTTGCAATGAAGTTCTCTTTTTAGTTCATTTTGTAGTTTTTTTAGATAACTTTATTTTCTTATGGAGATGTGGATACAAGTCAGGATTAGATACCAGTAATCTATGTGCAAGTGAAATTTAAGCCTCCAACTGGTCTTCGCTTCCCCTGGTTTAGGACCAGGTACCCTTTGTGTTGTTAGGTGTCCCTCACCTCCCCTGGCAATGTCCCATGAATTCTGATACCTCCCTTGTGCTATTGTGATTAAAGCCTAACATCTAGCATCTACAATAAGCTGAAAGGAAAAAAACAAACAGCCCTATTAAAAAATGGGCAAAGGACATGAATAGATACTTCTCAAAAGAAGACATACAAGAAGCCAACAGATACATGAAAAAAAAATGCTCAACCTCACTAACCATCAGAGAAATGCAAATTATTCTGTGGGTTTTGGCAAACATATATCAACATGTATCAAACATTATATCATACAGAATAGTTTCACTGCTTTAAAACTCTGTTCTTTGCTCTCTGTTCCCCTAACCCCTGGCAATCATTGATATTTCTCCTGTCTTCAGAGTGTTGCCTTTTCCAGAATGTCATATAGTTGGAAAAATGTTTTTTAAATATACTGGTATTTTTATGTCTTGTTTTTTAGTGTTCTGGTTACAGAGCTCCATGAGGTTGGGGTCTATTCCAACTCTATTTTTCAATGGCCCTATTATTTTTAAAGTACAATACTGTAAAATGGGTAAGTTTTTAGAATGGCTACATTGAGTTTTGTAGAAACACCTTAATTGCAAAGAAACTTTTCAATTACAGTATTTTCCTTTAATTCACCCAGGGACATGGGTACACTTTTTATAAAAAACACCTTAATTGGGTTTGAGTCATTATGTGTTTCTGGATTTCAATGTTTCAAGACTTAGCTTCCTCTAGTTTATACAGGCCTTTAACCAAAATCATATTTACCCAAAAGATTAGCACATTTTGAAGTCGTATTATTAGAAGCAATGTGACATAGCAGTTGTATGAGGTTGAGCAAGTCTCTAAGTCTTAATTACCTTATCTGTCAAATAGTGATATTAGGTTTCAGGGAGTGTTCAACAAAACATGCTGTGCAATACATTTACTTCAGCACAATATTCTCTGAAACATTTCAATGGCAATTTCTATCATTGGCTTTGTAGTACCATAATTCTGCAATTTCCTATCTGTAAACCCTTAGGAAACTTTTCAACTTCTTAAAGTGTCAGTTGCTTCATTGGTAAAATGGAATTAATGCTTTACTCTCATTGTTCCTGGGAGAAGTGAGTGAGATAATATATGCAAAACTAGTAACAAGTACACATTTAAGTAGAAAACATGATATTCAAGCACTTTTTCAGGAACAGCAGCCACATTTAAAAAAATAAACTTTCAGTGCTTTTCAAATTACATCATGTAGGTAACTACTATTCTGGCATGCATACCAGAATGGTTCCAGGCGTTGCCAGTGAGAAGACAGTGTGTCTGTAATCAGGGACAAGCATACTAAGCTTGAGGAAAAGAAACTTTTCAATTACAATGTTTTTCTCCAATTTACCTAGAGGCATGTGCACAATAAAAAACTGTAGTTTGGTAAATAGTTCATTAAAATTCTTTCTGGACTTCATTGTATTCAATTCAAAGAAGAGAGATAAGACAAATGACATGTATCAAAATAAATTCCAGAATTTAAGATTTAAACAATAAAAAATGAATAAAGGAACTAGAAGAAATAATGCGAATATTTATCAGTTATTAGGCTAATGGAAGACTTTTTATGCACAATATTATAGAAAAGAAACATGAAAGCTTAACAAATATGACTTCCTAAAAACTTTAAGCTTGGACCCTAATGCTTAGTTCCCCACCAATTTTCCCAAAGGCAAACAACCAACTCAGAAATACGGACATTGTATACATCAGACAAGGGATTAATAGGGTTAATGGTCTTACACTATTGAAATATTCTCAATAAGAAAAAGAGAAATAACAAAATAGAAGAATTGGTGAAGGTCTGAAATGAATACAATAGTCACACCCCCTTCCTTTAGGAATCTTTTATTTTAATGAGAATAAACAGTAAAAAGGCAAGCAGGAGGTAAATACATAAATAAACAATATAATTTTTGGTGATAAATAAATTTTCTAAAAAAGCAAGCAAAGGTGGTGGTTATAGAACATTGGAGGAGAGGCTATTTTGACGGAAGGAACCTCACAGAACACTTCTCTGAGAAGGTATCCTTTGGATAGGACAGAATGGAATGAGAAAATGAGGCTAGCCGAGATTGGGAAGCTGGGACATTTTGCAGGTAGAGAAAACCCAAGGCATGGTGAAGATCCCTGAGATAGAAACAGGCTCAGGGTAGTCTAAGAACAGCAAGATCTGCTTGGCTAAAGTAGAGATGTGCAGAAAAAGTGGTAGGAAAGGAAGAAGGTGTAGATCCTGTAGCACGTAAATAATGTTTTTAATATGCAAAATCACTAAATCAATGGATTAATGAGCAGTGCAATGTACTTGTTGACTAAGTGTGCCTTAGAGGCAGAAGCAAACCCAAGGGAAGCCTTGCAAATTTCAAAAGACAATAAAGTATATATATATTTTATTTATTTATTTATTTATTTATTTATTTATTTATTTATTTATTTATTTATTTTGGAGTTGGAGTTTCACTCGTCACCCAGACTGGAGTGCAGTGGCCGCTCCCGGCGACCGCAGCCTAGACCCACTGGGCTCTGGCGATCCTTCCGCCTCAGCCTTCCGAGTAGCCGGAATTACAGGCTCGTGCTACCATGCCCGGCTGGTTTTTGATTTATTGTAGAGATGAGGTCTCGCCAAGTTGCCCAGGCAGGTCTCGAACCTGCAGGCCCAGGCAATCCACTCACCTCGGCCTCCCAAAGCGTGGGATTACAGGCTGAGTCACAGTGCCCGGCCAAGAATATATTTTTAAATGGCCTTTCCTCATAAGTAACAACACACAAACTGATTAAAAACATGCTGATAAACCATTTTACTTAGCAAACTAGCAAAGACTTAATAATAATGCACATTGTTGGGAAAAACAATGAGGACTGATATTTTCAATTTTCCTGATTGAAGTGAAATGATTACCACATTACTGGGGAGCAATTTGATAACTGCATCTAGTGGCATAATGCATATTCATAATATTTGACCAGGTAATTCTAATTCTGGAAATTTATGTTTATGAGATAATTGAAGCTGGGCTCGGTGGCTCAGCCTGCAATCCCGCGCTTTGGGAGGCCGAGGTGAGTGGATTGCCTGAGCCTGAGGGTTCAAGACCTGCCTGGGCAACTTGGCAAGACCTCATCTCTACAATAATTCAAAAAATTAGCCAGGTGTGATAGCGCGCACCTGTAGTTCCAGCTACTTGGAAGGCTGAGGTGGCAGGATTGCTGGAGCCCAGCAGGTCGAGGCTTCAGTGACCGGGAGCAGTCACTGCACTCCAGTCTGGTTGACAGAGTGAGACTCCAACTCAAAAAAAAAGAAATAATTGAATACATGTATGTATGTATTCATATATTGTCATTCAAAATAATGCAATGTTGAAATAAGCTACATTTACAATTATAGGAAATTATTGCACTAGCATGGTGCCACAATAAGAAGTGATATGTAAATAAAATTATATTTTCAAAGATTTATTAATGAGATAAAATACTCAAGATAATATGTCAAGAGACAAAAAGCAGTAAACAAAAGGCATGGCTACAATTTTATTTAAAAAAAAAAAGGAAAGAAGGAAGCAAACAAGAATGCCGAAATGCAAACAGTGATTATCATTATGTTGGAGAATTCTGTACGCTTTTTATTTTCATCTTTATACATTCTGTGCTTTGTAATTTTTTTCTAGTGGTCATGTGTCACTTTTATAACCAGAAATGTAAACAAATGTATTAAGAAAAGAAAGTTTGCTTCCAAAAACTTATTGTTTTTGTTTTGTTTTTTTCCAACAAAAGTGTCCAAGCAAGGTACTCCCTAAGATATTCCCTTGGTAAATTTTCTCTTTAGATTGCATGGCTGTAGACAGAATTAAGACAAGGAAGATGCAGTAGTTCTCTGGATGCAGTTTTGCAGAAAAAAATCACAAAATTATGAGTAGTTACATTGTACTAGAAGAGCATTTAGTCAAAGCATCTTGTTTTCAAGACAAGAAAACAAGGAAAAATATGTGACCTTCTAAGGACTCCACAATGAGTCAGTGATCATAATTAGACTAAAAGCTCTCTCTCTTGCTTCTCAGCCCATTTTTTGGTATTCCAGAATACCTCCAACATTGCCAACATTACCAGTGGCATTACCAATGTTCTGAGCCAAGGGGACATGTCAGAATAAGAGGGGATGGATGGCTGGGAGAAACTTCTAATGTGTAGGAAGAAACTGACCTTAGTGAAAGCGAAATGAGGATGGCCAAAAAACCATCAACTGGCAATCTGATCGTTTGTGGACAGAACTAAGTGCCAAGAAGAAAGAAAAGAAACTCTGAGAAACAAGGAAGCTAGAGGAGCAGTCCCACAGAGCATCCATTTATGCAAGAAAAGTTCAGCCCAATATTGTACCTGTGAGAGTATAAATAGAATTCATCCATTCTTCAGAACAAGAATCCTGAGTGATCCAGCGCCTAGAACAGGTAGTAGAGGTCAGATAAGATGTTCAAGATTTCAACCTGGATAAGGTATATCTATAAGGACACTGTATCTTTAATCTCCCCAGGGCTTTAAGAAAATTCCTTGTGCAAGAGTAGGCTATTTCTGTACCTTCAAATACATTAGATTGACAGTTTACCATAATCACTTCTGCCATGATATACTTCATTAATATCGCCCACATTCTTGACATGTTAGTATCTGAGCGGTGTAACACACAGAATTATAATGCAATATCTAGAGTGCAGTTCCACAATTCCAGTAGTAACATTGAATCCCAAAATATTTTGGATGGTACGGTGAAAAAAATCGTAGAAACAATTGTCTGACATACACATTTTAATTTGGGTCCTTTACTTACCTAGGGAAAATGAGTTTCAGCTTCTTCATCTATAAAATGGGTTATAATACCTGCCACACAAAGTTGAGAGGATAAGATGAGATGGTGAATATAAAACACTGGGGACAGTATTTGAAATAAGAAGGTACAGATAAATACTAGAGGCTCTTTCTATATACCTCACTTAAGAAGAGGTGCACTGCTCCCCTTTTTCATTCCTTCCATTCTTTCCAAATACAGTTGGAGTTCACTGTAGTAGAACTCACTTTCTTGTTCTTAATGCACCTTCTGTAGAGCTGCAGTTTTTAGGGACGCTCAGTGTTTGTTGATCAACTCTATAGAGTAGAGATCTCCTATCACCTTAAAGAGAAAAAGGAAAGGTCATTTAGAAATGTGAATGACTGAAATTGCCCATGAAGTAATTTTAATGAATTTCTACAAGCCCAACATGAAATCTTATCATAGGTTTCTGCAGCTGCTGTTTGTATGTCAGAATTGTAGGTACATGTGTGTGTGGCATGTGTGTGTGTGTGGTGTGAATAATCTTTTGACAGGCAAAGCGACCAAATCAATGGATGAAGGAGCAATGCAGTGACGGGTGGGTTCTACTGCACTTGTTGACGAAGTGTGCCTTAGAGGCAGAGGCGAACCCACAGGAGGTCTTGCAAATTTCAATTTTCCATTCCTCCC
Organism: Carlito syrichta; assembly: GCF_000164805.1. Taxonomy (NCBI): domain Eukaryota; kingdom Metazoa; phylum Chordata; class Mammalia; order Primates; family Tarsiidae; genus Carlito; species Carlito syrichta. Next base: position 206,681 of record NW_007047285.1, read on the forward strand.
CCATGGAGCATGCAAGCGAAATGGAAAAATAAATGTCAATTTGAACTTTCTAATATATTTATTGGGAAGGAATATTAGGTTTGAAAGTAAAGCAATTCATTCCTTCTCTGTATGGGTATAATCTTACTCTGTTCTTTGATGAAAATATAGATCATGTATGTGAAAGACACACAGGGCTGACTCTACTATGTTCACACCCTGCAGTACTTACATATTCCTCTTTTCAGTATTTCTGGGAATCTATTTTCCTATGTCACTTTTGTTTTAACCTTAGTAATATGCTTAAGAATCATCTGTGGAACTTTTCATAAATATAGATTCCTGGGTCTTTCGTAAAATATTCTGAATCAGGAATCTGCATTTTTGAACATACATTTCAAGTGCAGATAGCCAGCACTAGGACATTTTGAGAAACCATTGCAAGTCTCTTCCTCTGTACTTTTTTTCTTGTTACTTCTTTCCAATGAAGATTTCATCCAAGTGTATCATACTCTCTATTGTTTCCCACTGAAAATATACTTTTTTTCCTTCAGCTTTCAAAAAAAGTTGCCTGTCTCAGCTACCTCTTTTCCCTGTCATTTTTCTTTTCCTTATTAGCATAGTTAATATGAAACATCTTCACTTGGCTTCCAGAACACACACACTTGTTGGGTTTTCCTCCAGTATTTCAGGCCATTGTTTCTCAGTAGACTTTGTTGGTCTCTCTTTATCGCCCCTAACTCTCAACGTTAATATGCACAAGGCTCGGTCCATGGATATTTTCTTTTTTCTATCAAAAATCACTCCCCTGGGTGATCTCTAGTATGTACATCCAACTGCTGGATGTCTCCACATGGATGTCTTAAACACATCTGAAACTCTGCACGCCTCAGTCTGTACCTGATACCCCATCCAAATCGAAGTCTCCTTCGTCTTTCTAGTTCTTTAGACTGAAGTTCTTAGAAAGCTTTCCTTTCTAAAATCACATTCTTCATCCAATCCACTAGAGAATCCCATTGGCTCTACATAAAATTTTGTTTGTAATCTGAACACTTATATCTCCCAGTTCTGTCACTCTGTTCCCATCACTACCATTTCTCACCCAGATGATTTGAAGCTCCCTCACTGACCGTCTTCCACCCACTCATGTTTCCTTTCAGAGCTACGCTTGCTATAGCAACTGGAATGACCCTGTTAAAATATGTCAAGAATGTGTCACTCCTCAAGACCCAGTAACTTCTTGTCTCACTCAGAACAAAACCCAAAGACTACACTATGCTCCTCAAGGCTCACAATAGTCTGACCACCGGTTACTATGACTATTCTCCTGCTACTTTCCCACTTATCCCCTCTGCTGTGGCCACAATGGCCTCCTCACTGTTTCCCAAGCATGTTTGCTCATTCCCACCACTAGGCCTATTCGAGTGCTGTTTCCTCCACCTAGAATGTTCGTCTTTCTTACACATGTGTGGTTTGCTTTCTCACTCCCTTCAGCTCCTTTCTTAAACATCACTTTCTCAGAGGACTTTTCCTAGCCAACCTGCTTAACATCTCAGCACTCCCATCCCTACCCTTAACTACTAATATTTCATAATCCTACTCCCTGCTTAATTTTTAATCCTTAGTTCTTTCTTTTTTTTGAAAGTGGGATTTATTGAGAGGACAGAAAAGCTCCCACAGTGGGAGGGGACCCAAAGGGGTTGCCCAATCCTTAGTTCTTATTCTCAATCCCAGATATTTTACCTGTGTCACCCATATTTGAATACTTGCTCCATGAGTGTTTTGTTTTATGCTGCATCTCTAGAACACTAGCGCCCAGAACAGTGTCTGATCCAGAACAGGCATTCAATAAATACCAATTGAGTGATTTAATGAACACATTTATAGTTCCTGAGACCCTGCAATTCACTCAATTTACTTCCAATATTTTCTTCAGTTCTCTCCATCACATTTTTCAACCTCTTTTTCTTTTCCCCCAAGCAAGCATGAGCTAAATAGTTTTATGTGACTAAATAAAGTGCTTGGTCTTCTACCCTAATAATATTGTTTGGGCTGTTAATGACCTTAACTATTGAAATGGTAACCTTCACTTTTATAGTTTCTCTTGTGACAAGTACTAATGCAACCACCCTCTAATATAATGCTATTTCCTCATCATAAGGATAAGAAAAGTAGCCTGAGATCATGTTTAGTGACTATCCTCTCAAAGTTGGGCTTTTTCCATAAATTATGCTCTGGCCCTCACACCAATACCATTTAATATGTAATATTGCTTCACGTGCAATTAATTGTCCATCTTTGAAACATTCCAGACCCTGATCATGCCACACTCTCCTAAAAGATTTACTCCTTATAAACCCACCTTTGTTCATTCATTTAGCAGTATGAATCTTAAGATTCATCCTAAGGTGGCTCGGTGGCTCAGCCTGTAATCCCACGCCTTTGGGATGCTGAGGTGAGTGGATTGCCTGAGCCTGCGGGTTCGTGACCTGCCTGGGCAGCGAGATCTCATCTCTACAATAAATCAAAAAATCAGCCGGGCGTGGTAGCACATGCCTGTAATTCCGGCTCCTCGGAAGGCTGAGGCGGAAGGATCGCCGGAGCCCAGCAGGTGGAGGCTGCAGTGACCAGGAGTGGCCACTGCACTCCAGTCTGGGCGATGGAGTGAGACTCCAACTCAAAAAAAAAAAAAGATTCATCCTATATCTGCCATTCTCTAACACTTTCCTGATGGAGAGAAGACTTTAACCATTTGTGTTGTTTTATGTCATTTAACTTCAAAAATATCTCCCTCTCTTTCTCTTATTTTATATATTCCCCTCTCCTAGATATTTCAATAGTTAAACAAATTCCAAATTCTAAACCTACTTTTATTTATTTATTTATTTTTTGAGTTGGCATCTCATTCTGTCGCCCAGACTGGAGTGCAGTGGCCGCTCCCGGACACCACAGCCTCGACCTGCTGGGCTCCGGCGATCCTTCCGCCTCAGCCTTCAGAGTAGCCAGAATTACAGGTACGCGCTACCATGCCCGGCTGATCTTTTTATTTACTGTAGAGATGAGGTCTCGCTGCCCAGGCAGGTCACGAACCTGCGGGCTCAGGCAATCCACTCGTCTCAGCCTCCCAAAGGCCTGGGTTTACAGGCTGAGCCACCGAGCCTGGCGTTCTAAACCTACTTTTAGAAGAGTCATATAAACTAGTGTTAATAATTATAGCCAATGAAAGCAGAACATTTGGATCACTCATTGTTTCAAAATGGAATTATTGTCTTATTAATCTAATGAGGATATTTACATAGTCAAAAGGTAAGTATTTCCCCATGATTTTTTGTTGAATAAATTCTGTTATCTACTTGAATGATGCAATAATGAAATCATTTTAAGATTATGCAAATTTAAAGTACCCTGACAATTGCAATTTATTATGATATCTCTGTCCCACTTTTAATTACAAAGGCAAAAGATAAGCTACCGGACATCAATGAAAAAAACTGCCAGAAAAAAAGTTTTTAAAAATCACATTTTATTTTATTTTATTTTTTTGAGTTAGAGTCTCACTCCGTCGCCCAGACTGTAGTGCAGTGGCCGCTCCCGGCCACCGCAGCCTCTACCCGCTGGGCTCCGGCGATCCTTCCGCCTCAGCCTTCCAAGTAGCCGGAATTACAGGTGCGCGCTGCCATGCCCAGCCAATTTTTGATTTATTGTAGAGATGATGTCTCGTCAAGTTGCCCAGGCGGGTCTCGAACCTGCGGGCTAAGGCATTCCACTCACCTCAGCCTCCCAAGGCGCGAGTTTACAGGCTGAGCCACCGAGCCCGGCTAAAATCACATTTTATATTTTGCAAATTCATCATATTCTTTTTACTGAGATTGGCTGACTTCAACCATTGCTCATGAACAGACAGTAGCACCTCCACAGAACAAAGTTCTAATCCTTAATAAATGTTTTAATACTCATGATTCTCAAAATAAGTGTCTTTCTTCCTTCATAATTCACCATCAAATCTGGTGACGTTGTATTCTGTAAAGTCCTGCTTTCTGTAGAGGCGGTTGAAACTTCACAGTATTTTCTCAGCAATTTTATTGGAAAAGAGGGGAGGGTGAGAGAGTGGATTATGAGGGCACTTATGTTAATTCACTACCTTACCTAGAGATGAAGATGAATTTTATAGTTATATTGCACTGAAGCCTAACTTCCTTAATATATGGCAGGATTATTATTTTTAATAACTCTCTATGAAAAGGAAAAAAGTTAAAGTTGCTGATTTATAAAATTGGAAAACAATAAATTGAAAAGAATGTATATATTCTTGAGTTCATAATTTTTCTACTATTAAATATTAAAGCTACTGGACTATAATACAACCAACAGTCAGTGATGAGGAAGAATGAAAAAAAATAAAAATCTGGAAGCAGCTTCAGTGATTGAATGCTTCAATGTGAACAAAAATCTCATCACAGATTTTAGAAAGAAAACTCCTAGCCCAGTTCGGTGGCTCACCTTGTAATCCCAACTATTGGAGCCGAGGTGAGTGAATTGCCTGAGCCCATGAGTTCAAAAACAACCCAGGCAACTTGGTGAGACCTTGTCTCTACAATAAATAAAAAACTAGCTGGACAAGGTAGTGCATGCTTGTAGTTCAGGCTCCTTGGAAGACTGAGGGAGAAGGATCACCGGAGCCCAGCAGGTGAACACGGAGGTGGCCATGAGTGTGCCACTGAACTCCAACCTGGGTGACAAAGTGAGACTCCAACTCAAAAAAAAAGAGAAAACTCCTACATCAGATTTACAGTCACACGTGATCAGTTCAGGTTCATATGGCAATAATTCATTAACACAATTTTTGTCAGCTTTATTGTTTTTGCCATCATCACAAGTATGTGTCAGCCAACGTACTGGGGAAAAAACATCAATTAGATTGCACATAGACAAAGTATCATCATTTTAGTCACCTTATAGATGTCTTTCAATGTGTTCTCCATGACTGTCTTAAAATACTTTAAACATACGTTATCTGACAAAATAAAAACTAGTTATTGAAAGAATAATTGAATTTCTTTGAGAAATCTGATGTCACTATGAATATTTTAAAGGTCTAGCATACTTTGGAGAAATAAAATAGTTTTACATAGCTAAGATACAGTCTTTATGTTTTCTTGAGAAAGGAAAAAAAAGTTGTCCAACTAACCAAAGTTTTACTATCATTAGAAATGCTGTGCTTTTCAAATAACTCTTCCAAACTTACTAATGCATACTCTTAAAAATCACTTCAGTCATAAATAAAAATAAAAATATTAGCAAGATCTATTCCTCTAAGTATAAATAAAACTTGTGATTTAGAATTCAACTCTCTAATGTCATGCTTGGTTTGAGAATCACTGAATTTCCTGTTTTCCTATATAATATTATTTTCTGGGTCATTAAAAGTGTTGACCATAATGCACAGCATTTATTCAAAGAATGCTCCACTATTGTCTTTAAAGTTTTCTCTTTATCCACCAACATCCACCCTGCCATTTTGATGCTTGGGCTTTCTTATCTTACCTAAAGTGTCAAGTGATGCTAACCATGTCATGATTGCCACTTGACCAACAGCGTTTCACAGATGCAGTCAATTGTAAGAGCTGTACGATTTTTAGAACTGTGTAAAATTAGAAAAACATTGTATCTTAAAATTGATATTATATAATTATATATGGTATACTATTTGCAAAATGCACTCAAGAAGTTTTTGTTTTTCCTCTTCAGGACAACAATTTCTGTACAAAAATTTTATTTTTACATGCAGTCTACATTATTTTTTATTTTAGCATTTTCACTGTTCTCACTTTTCTGGTAGTCTTAAATATCTGGGCCTGCACTCATGGCACTCTGAGAAGTTAGGGAACGCTGGTCCAATGGGGTTCTGCACCAAAGATCCAAGTTCTAACTTTGCTGATTCTTATACCTCATTCAGTCAAGAGCAATGGGCTTGACTAATATTTCCTACCAACCATATTGAACAGCATTCATTTCACTAATAAAAAAAATGTCTAGTATTGCTTATATAAATTAACAAAATCCCCTTGTGGACACATGGCTAAAGGTATGTGAGGTACTAAGCCCTTCACTTCTAGAGTGTTGGTTTCTGCCAAAGTTTTTTCTTTCTTTACAAATTTTGAATTGAAGTTAGCTTACATACACATACATCAGTTACACTGTTACCATTCAAACATTTTAAAAGTGAATTTCCATATGGGCTACGTGAAGTCTTGTCATATTAAATAGGATATAGTCCATACTAAGTGAACTATTGCAGAAACAACTGAATTCCGCATGTTCTCACTTTTTTTTTTTTTTTTTGAGTTGGAGTCTCACTCTGTCGCCCAGACTGGAGGGCAGTGGCTGCTCCCGGCCGCCGCAGCCTCAACCTGCTGGGCTCCAGCGATCCTTCCACCTCAGCCGTCCGAGTAGCCGAAATTACAGGCGCGCGCTACCATGCCCGGCTGATTTTTTGATTTATTGTAGAGATGAGGTCTCGCTGCCCAGGCGGGTCTCGAACCCGCGTGTTCTCACTTTTAAGTGAGCCGTGAATACTAGGTACAGTAGCACAAGAGTGGCATCAGCAGATGCTGGCACTGCCAGGCAAGAGGAGGAGGAAGGAAAGAAGTGGGCTACATGGCAACACACTGGGTACCTGGTACAACTAAGGGGAGAGAGGGCCAGCTAGGAGCCCAAAATTCACCTGCATGCAACCTACTTATATAGCAAATCACCATTTGTATCCCACAACTCTAAAATAAAATAAATACATAGGATTTAGACAATGAAATTTTAAAACTAATGGCAATTTAGCACGATAATTATATAGCAGAATGTTCTATAATACACATGAGTCTAAAGCATACACATACATGACTTGTAAATAGCCAATATATAATGCATATGTATAGTTGTTGCAGCTATATGTGAAATATACGTATAGGGCTGTTTACAAGCCTTATGTAGTCTTCATGTTACCAAGTTCAATTTGGGGTTTTTTAAACACAATTTTTAATCCTCAATTATCCCTTATTCTTTTGCTCCACCCTTCAGTTTACTACTTTCTGGAAAAACCAGCTATTTGAGCTGGTTGAAGTTATGTACAGTGTGACCAAGCTGACTCTGAATTAGGGCCTAAAGTTTTCCCACAGAATGAAGTATACAGACGTTCCAGAATCATCGCTGGACCATCGAGTTGGACTGCTCAGAGATTGCTCCTCAATTTCATTATCGTTCCTTCAAGCTGATGAACAAGCTATTTTTGAAGCAACATCAAAAGTTATATCAGATTTTATCCACCTTAATATTTTCATATTTTCTGCAGTTATGTTTAGCCCCCTAAATGAATTCAACAGCTTTCTAAAACTTGTTTAAATTAATATTGTGTTAGAAAAACAGTGACAACTTTAATGCGTTAGGGAAAAGTGTATGTATAGTCAGTCACAGCACAATTAAAGATGCTGGCCAGATTAAGAAGATAAGTAATTTGCATATTTTTCTATCCTCAATATAAAATCATCTTTGTATATGCCTTAAGACCATATAAAGAATGCTGCTATGTCTTAATAAATTCTAGACTACATTTCTAGCAACTAAAACAATTGAAAAGGACAGAACTCTTCCAAATTCTCAGTTGTGTTGTATATGATAGGATTATTGTTCAAAAACTAAATAATCTTGAGGAGATATGATCACAGAACCACAAAATCCTAGAGTTGAAAAAAAGTTTTGTGACCTTCCAAAAATTTCCCTCCGTGAAGACACTTCATTTTCAATATTCCTGATATTTATGCAGGTCGCATTATGATGCTTTTAGGAGTTAAAAACAAATGTTCTATCTTAAATACATTTCACCGTTAAACAGCTAAAGAAAGTTTTTAAAACAGAGTTTATTCATTGCAATATGACTCCTATTAAATCCCTCTATTCATTCCACATCCATTATAGAGGAGGAACAGTTTCTTGATTCTTCCATATGGAGGATCTTCACATTTTCAAGTACTGAATGACAATGGTTATGTCTCTGTGCACCCGTAACCCCTACTGAAACTGTCTGTCCACTTCCACTCATCCCTGACCTTCATCTTCATAATTATTAAGACATGGTTTCCACATAAATGCTTCGCTGTTCTTGTGGCTTCACCGGTATGCATATTAATTTTTCTATATCTTTCTTTATAAATGGCGCCTTTCTTTATACATCTGAAAGATAAGCTCTTTAAAAAACTATAGTTTCAGAAACCAAAAGATTTTTTTAACCTTCATTATCTTGATATAACTTACATCTTTCCTGTGTTTCCTACATTCTATCTTTGTCACATTTTTATTGTTTTCTACTTTGTCAAGTGCAGTCTTGAGAGTGCACTCCATTGATCGTTCCACATGAAGTCAATAAGCTTACTTATTCCTTTCAAGCTTTCGGAAAGTTTAGAGTTTCCCTCCAGTCTCCTCGATGGCCAAGAAACCACTTGAACTGGACGTGACTCTTCATAGCGTTGAAATTGGTCTATATTCAAACATGAAACATGTGTCACAACTTTTCAAAGATGTCGCCTTATATCACACTTTCAGGTCACTTAAAATTTCTTCCATTAGTCAATTTATGTATAGTACTGATAAATACTCATAAGATTATTTTTGTATGACTAGCTAATATTTTCTAGCTTTGATCAAATGTTCCTTTTTTGTGGAAATTTTAAATTTTCAAATGAAGTTCTTTTCCAATTTTTACTCAGGAATTAAATTGCTTGAGGCCCTCTAAAGAAAAAAAAAATCTAAAAGAATAATCAGTGCCAGTATCTAATGATGTAATTTATTTCTACCACAAGATAGCTTATTAAAAGTAAACTGCATTATTCACTTGACACAGCTTATTAAAAGTAAACTACATTATTCACTTGACACACGCGCTCGATGCTTCTTTCTCTTCTGCAGTGTAATTCGTTTCTTTTTATAGAATAAGTACCAGAAGAGCAGTATGAAAGGATAATCAAGATTTTAAAACAAAAAAAATGGCCTCAATACCAATATCTTAAAGTCAACTCCTTGATGGAACAAGTCATATATCAAGAGTTAGATGACTCAGAGAGAAAAAAGAATGTGATAATCAATAATTGATAATACTCTCTCGATGTTTAAATATTATCATACTAATAAATTCAGCATCAGCTCGACTAAAAATGAGAATAAATATGTAATGTGGAATTCCAAGGAACATAAATATAAGAAAATATTTTCTTATTTAATTAAAATCCTTAGTCAGTCGGGCTCGGTGGCTCAGCCTGTGAGCCCGCGGGTTTGAGACCCGCCTGGGCAGGCGAGACTTCATCTCTACAATAAATCAAAAAATTAGCTGGGCATGGTAGCGCGTGCCTGTAATTCTGGCTACTTGGAAGGCTGAGGCGGAAGAATCGCCGGAGCCCAGCAGGTCGAGGCTGCGGCGGCCGGGAGCGGCCACTGCCCTCCAGTCTGGGTAACAGAGTGAGACTCCATCGCAAAAAAAAAAAAAAAAATCCCTACTCAAGGAAAGGAACATTTAGAGACCTGAACACCAATTTCTTGCTCAAAAAAATGGCAAGGTAAGGGGAAAACTTGAAGTGTGTTAGTGTAACTGGATACGTCATCTTATAAAGATAAAAGTGCAGAATTTAAAGGAGACTGGCAGACATCCTGGATCAATTAAGGAAGCAAACCTGCACAATAGGCAACTTTCGCATCTTTGAAATTTTAAGTTTAGATAACGCAGCTTAAAAGTGGATGAAAGGAAAATTAAGAAATTACAATTAAGCTGAAGAAAAATTATAGACAGAAATATTTTTACATGAAAACATAATAATTCAATGACTTATTTTATTAAGCTGAATCATTGGTTAATTCAATGAATTAAAGGTAAACAAATTCTTGACAAAACAGACTACCTGACTGACTGATTGAAACTGTTACTTGTCAAAAAGTCAACCACAACCAATCTTAAATGATCAAATCTGGAATTACCGGCTCAAAATGTGCCAGCACTATAGCTGGATAACTTGCATTTGTCATTGCATGGTGGGATTTTAGATACTCTATGATGGATGTATATATACAGCATCACCATATATTAATACTATATATACACCATGTAAGCAATAGAGTGGAACATACATTGACCTGAACTTATGACTGTATTATCCTGTATTGTGATTGTCTTTAAGACACAATAATATAAATAGGCCTGCTTTTGGGTCTATCAAGAAGTAAGAAACATCACTATCAATGGTCTTGTTTTTCTGTGGTAAGCAATTAGTATGTGCCACTAAAATTACAGTTTTAAAGACCAATATCTAACAAGAACGAACTCAGTGTCATGGCCTGTTAAGGAAAGGCAATACTCAGGTCATGGACTCCACCAATAATTGCAAAGAAGAGTACATTAAAGCTGCTATGGAGCAAATTCAATAAATCAATAAGTTTTGCTATCACCAAAAGACTTCATTTCAGAGTCATTTTATGCTTCTTTACACACAGAATGCAATGCTCTTAAGAAAAGATCTCACAACATCTTTTTACAACTCACTTTACTATTAATAATAATGATAATAAACGAATAAATGTAATACATATGGCAAAGAATTGAAATATAAACGACTTCTAAAAACCATAATTTTAATTTTGCTAAAAGAAAATCATTGAATGGTTTGAATAAAAATGTACTATTTTGGGGCTGAGTCAATATAGTTTAATAATGTATGTTACACATACTTGATATGAATATTCTATAACTGTGATGGTATCGTAGGCTATTGAAGCCATTTGCCACTATTCAGAAAATTTACCACAGCTTGTCATTTTATTAATATTTAATATCACTGTCATCCAGAATATTTATTCATTATTTGAAAATGTAATGGAAAACACTATTTCTGTGTCTTATTAATTTAAAGAAAAGAGTACATGATAAAAATAGTGTCACCTTATATCCTAACCTTTTATGAAATCCTTGCTGCCAAAATATTTGTTTGGGGTAAATACCATTATACACGAACCTACTATAAGTTGCTCTCACATCAAATTTTTTTTCCAAACAATAGATGCACTTTGTAAATTCTATGACTGCCATTGAACAATGGACAAATATAGAATAGTTTATTTATATTAGTCTGAATAGTAATAAATATTTATGAATCTGACTCATTGTGTTGACTTATGTTCTTCTAATTGACCTATAAGCATTTAAAATGGAGTGGCAAATTCAGCATTTTGGTAAGTTAGTTTGAGATACATGTGGAAAATAAGTTGAAGTAATTATATCTTCTATCTTTGTACCAGATCTTTCCCACCAAAAAAACTGTATTAAACAATACTCCATGTACACTATGTCTTAGCTGATATAATCAATTTAATGTATCAGAATGCATTATTAGATAATATTAAAAATCAAGTTCCAAATAATTAGTTTGGTTCAGGTGCTTAATTTTTGCTTTACTGCTGATTTTGGATATTTACTGACATTAAAGATAAGAACATGTTGATTATATGTGATCTCCTTTACTATTCTCAGCCTAAATATTTGACATTATGAATTCATGATGCTTGGTAAGCTCACAGTATTAGTATCTTGGACAACATTATATTGAATACTTTAAATCCAATAATTTACATACAATATTGAGATCTTTGTAGCATTTGGATACTTGTTATAATATAAACCAGCATTTTGATATTTGTCATAATAATAAGTCACTTGCATATTTTCTCCTTTTTCTTATATTCTCAGAGCAAAAGCTAAGTATATAAAATTTAATGAGCATTTCCAACCACTTCTATCTCATCCATCTCTTTCTCTTTTGACTTATTAATATAAATATATTTACTTGTTTATGTTTTCTTTGTTACTTTAGACGGTCAGCTCCAAGAGATTAAGTACTTTCTCCATTGTTCACCATTTTATTCCCAAGATTTTAGACTAGGGCCATAGTGCCAAGTGGAAATCTAATGCTTAACTAATACTTGCTGATTGAATACATAATGGAATGCAAATCCAGGCTTGATGTCTCCCATTAGTGCCTCTTCCAGGGTTTGTTTACATTTTGAGACAGTTTGATTAGCCTTTTCTTCCAGGGGCGTTCAAACTTTTTTGATCATGTTACCCCACAGAAATATCTTTTACATTGCAGTCTATGAGTATGTGTGTGTGTGTGTGTGTGTGTATGTGCATCTAAAACAAAATATTCATAAAATATTATGATTTTATCTTCAATGGACTCTGGCAATTAAATTTTTTAATTATTGTATTCGGCTCTATTTATTTTTATAATATGCTGGTATTGAAATTGATTTCATGACCTAGAAACCTGCATTTTGTAAAACACTGTTTTAGCCTAAAATGCCCGGAGAGATGAACCACATTAATCTTTAACTATATGGAAGGAACACGCTCCTCGTCCGAGTTGGATGGTATAGTAACTTGACAAGGCGACCTTTTCCTGAACGTACTACCCATCTCAGCCAATTCTAGTTCCCTATGTATATCACTTCCCATACCCCAGTCTTTCGGGACCTGCAAGGCCTGAAAGAGACTGAAATATTTCTCTTCTAGATCTTACCACTGAGAAGTTAAGAAACTATGCAAATTTGGATTGGGGTTCAGCTACAAACGAAGCGCTATACTAAATTTTTTTTCCCATTATTCTAGCCAAAAACCACCACAAAGTAAGAACTGCTATCTCATTTTGCAAGCAAAGACACTGAGTCTCAAGAGGGCAAAGGATTTGATCAAAGTGACAAATGGAGTGAGCAGCGAGTGTTGACCGACTCGTCTTCCAGAATACAATCGACTTCCTTGAGTAGATAGTTTCGCCATGTAGAAGTTCCTGGAAACCAGGGGCAGCCCTTATGGTCTGCTGAGCTTCCAAATGCTGAGAGCTAGGGAGGGTCCCAAAGGCCTGACTATGGACTGTAAAGGAAAAGGACCACCACGCCCTCCTGCCACTTCTGTCCCCGCTCAGTCTGTTCCCGCTCAACCCCACTCCATCCTGTCGCCCTTCGACGGTGCACGTGGTGGGACTGGGTCATGTCAAACTTCCCTTGAAGACGCGTTGCGCCTACCGTCCGCTTCACCGCATGGCCCGTGACGTCGTCTACAGCCCTGTGCGCTAGGAAGGACGGGTTACTTTTCCCTTGAAAAACTACTTTTGACTCAACCTAAGGTCACACTGACTGGAGCCCAAACAAAAGCTCAGAATTGAACCCCTTTATGCGTCTGTTGTTTCACGACACACATAGTGAAAACCCATAAAATAATCACTCCCAAATCCAGGCCACTGCCCCGAATCCCACCACCGTGAGGGCCGGAGCTGCGGCTTGTGGGAGGATGAGTCAGTGGTCTCCGAAGCGCTGGGACTCTATCCTCTCCCACTTCCTCTTGGCCACCTTGCTCCCTCTCTGGTCCAACAACCCTGGTGGCTCCCAGGGCAGAGGGCAGAGCCCCGTCCAGCTGTCAAGCCCGGCTGGGAACCAGGGAGCCGGGAGCCGGAAAGCTGAGCCTTGGCGAGCAGGGGACCCGGGGAGCGGA
>NW_007047285.1:220888-302064 GCF_000164805.1 Carlito syrichta
AGACGGTCGCAAGCGGCGCCACCCGGGGCCGGCTCTTAGCGCGCGGGACTCGCCACTGGGACGTTGGGGGGGGCGTGGGGAGGAGAAGGGGGGACTCGAAGGCGGCTCCCCTGGGCTCTGCTTTTCGTTTTTTGTTTTCTTAGTGGGGAGAGGAGAAGGGATGCATTTCAGCCAGCTGTTGCTTCTAGAACTGAGTGACAATTTTCTAAGTATTTATTCGCGGGAGATGGCCATGTGCAGCATAGACCTTTTCTGTCCCCTAAGTGGCTTTCCCGCTGGAATTCAGCGTGGCTCAGTCGCTCAGAGGGTAGGAGACTAGAGCTTCTGGGCTTTCGTCTATACCACAGAGGGGCTGGGCTTCTGCTGCTAGTTTTTGCTTGTTTGTTTTTTTGCACAGAAGCCCTTCCAACTTTTTGCAAGGAGGAAAGCTCCTGAGACAGCTGTCCTGAGCGAGGTCCCAAGCAGGCTTGTTTGTATCCCTTTACTCTGGAGGACACCTGGGTCACTGGGTCCAGACACTGGAAGTTGAGTTTATTTACTTTCTGGGGCCTCCACCTGGATCTGAAGTTGATTTATTCTTCAATTCCCAACTGCAGCTGATGTTCCCAGCCATTTGCAGCTGTTTCTGTCATGTACCTGGACTGACCCACAGGCTTATGGTTTTTGTTTTCTCCCTGTATGGATATGTTTCTCTCCTTCTTGCTTAAAGTTCTAACACATTCTCCCAAGAAGACCACCGAGCTATTCTTCATGGTTTCATTGCTTGAACTGGTTCGAATTTCTCGGTAAATTCATATTAGCCATCTAATTTTCTTAACAGTTTCTTTCTTGGTGTGTCCTTACTTTGGACTTCCCTGAAAGACTTTTGGACTTTGAAGGAAAAACAAAACTGTATGTCCTGATGACAGGTAGACTGTGGATTCCAGTGTGCTCAGGTCACATGAAATGGTGTAGAAGTGTGATGGGGAAAGCCACAGAGTCACCATACAGTGTAGCAGGTTTTTTAGTGTAAAATATTCTAGCACTGCATTTTTTATAGCCCTCTTAGTTGAGCCACATCATTTTCTCAAAAAAAGTTTAGGTTCAAGATTCAACTTTTGTGGCTTTGTTTCACTCTTTAATGTGTCCACTAGGGATAGATCTTCACCTAGTTGAATTTTAGATTTGTTAATGTTGCATTTTATATGTCCTTTTTGCTGCATAGGGTAAAATTCCATTTATAATTTGCATGACTTCATAGCCATAATTTTGTAATCCTTAGCCTCCCAAGTATCAGTTACAAGAAGTCAAGGACAGAAAATGAAAAGTATGTAACCATTGCCCATTAGCCCAAGATTCTGACTAAAACAGTCATACAACTCAGCAGTTTTTTTGGTTTTTTGGAAGGGAATAATCTTATTTCACTTCCCATTGTTAAAACTCTATGCATCTGCCCGGTCTACTTGGGAAATGCCATATGAAAGCTTTTAAAAACAATCCTGGATTTCTTAATATTTTTGATAAACTTTTTTGCAATGAATCAAAAAATTGACACACACATATTTTGATCAGTTCTGATTGCTCGATATTTTGCTCAATATCAATCTAATCTCATAAACAAGACTAGGAAGGAGGAAAAGGCAGTTAGACATAATTATTTTATGTAAAGTAAAAACAGGTTAACACTGATAATCAGTTGTTAGTTTGGGAAACTTTCAAACTTTCAAATAAGTGTGCATTCTCTAGGAGGGGCAGTGCTGCCCCAGTGGGGTGAAGTTGAATCTTAAAGGGTGAAAAAAAATCTTAAGATATTGTAGTGGTTTGTATTACTCCAAAGGGCTAGCGTGTATAAACAGATATGCAGTTCTGTGTTATTAACATTCATAGGGAGGAAAAGTGATTAGAAAAATACCTAAAAAGACTCTTAAGAAGGTGAAGGTGTTATGGATAGCGGGGGAAAAAATGGTTGAGAAATACTGCCATAGCATTTTGTTGAAAGAATAAGAATAAAGAATCTTTTAAAATGTCTAGACAGCATTTGGAAAATGTTAATGGCAATAGTTGATTTAACTGGCAGAAAAAAAGTAATAAAACTTGTTAAATTAAAAGCTTGTTCTGATTTCAGATATTTTCAATGTGCTCTCCCAAATTTCCCTAATGGCTCTTTGAATGAGACAATATTCTTACTTGTTTGACTGTCAGATTAAGACATGATATAAGTTTGAGGAGGACGTGGACATGGGATGTAATCCAGGGAAAAGCAGAAAATTAAAGTTCCCAAACACCAATTTAGACAGTATAGGAGACCTCATGTTCAGATTGCAGATGGTAGGACATCAAAACAAAAAGTTAAATGTGACCCTTGAACAGGAGTTTTAGAAACCATTATCTGATGATAGGCATAGCTTTACATTTGAATGCCATCCATTTGTTCTTGCTGGCCCTGTTAGTAGCTGTTGAATGTTGGGGTCAGGAAGGGAACAAAGAGGACAGGCCTTGTGTGTCCTGGGCATAAGGTGTGTTGGATTCTGTTCAGCCTGATTAAAAAACAAAAGCATATTGTTTTCAATCTACCGTGTCAAAGAGCCCCAGATAACTGAAGGAGGTAGAAAATGATGCAGAAATATATAGTTACATTTGTTAAATGAGAGTCCGCTTTCTACCCACTGTAGGAGGCTATTCTGCTACTGTCTCTTGGCCTTCCAGAACTCTCCAGCACAATGCATCTTTGCTCTAAAGGGTTGTCTACAGAGCCTCTCCACCTGCAGAATGGATAAAGGTGGCCCCATGGAGGAGGATGGTTGAATGCGGCCCCTCTCTCCAGGAGGAAATGAGATTTTATAGCTAGGGAAGATTAAGACATGATAATCGCAGTACTTAATTGAATGTTTACACTTTCTTACATCACATTTATTATTTATTATTCTTGCTCAGACTGATTTACTTTTTCTGCCTCTGGGCACAGAGGAAATCTGAATTTAGCAATAGCATTCACATATTCTTATTTTAGAGCCTACACAGTTGGTGTTTTGTAATAATAACTGGCCATAACCAAGTGTTTCTCAGAATGTGGACCAAGATGTGTAAAGGTGGTGATTAACTGACAGTATTACTTACTTAGTTTAAAAACTAACTGGATGGCAATTTCTGCCTGGGGGATTAAGAATACACATGCATTCATTATTTTCTTGACTTTTTGTTGCTTTCAGAAAGCATAGAGTTTGGTGGTAAACAATTCTGAATTTGGTTCTGTTTGGTTAATTGACTGCTACTTGAATCACCTATTACATTACTATTATCTAATGATAGGTCTGCAGTTTTAGCAATTGCACTATCTTATTTTAAAATAGTAAAGATTCTTTCTTAAATAACGTGGCTTTCTGTTGTCATCTTTGATGACAGCACACTGACTTCAGTGCAAAGCTTAGAGCTTAAAGGGAAGAGGATCATATCAACAAATTATTTTTAAAGTGTCTGAAAACTAAGAGTCAGATTAGTGTCTAAATGTTATGTTCTTTTGTGTTTGTATTTTTTTGTTCAGCTCTAAGAGTATTAAAGTCTCATAATCTTATAAAGCATACTGGTGATTACATATTTTTAATGCAACATGGCTTTGACTTGCCACCATGGATAATATTATTGATAGAGTTTTATTTAAAGAGGAGATTTTAGCCAGGTGTCTTCATACTCTGCAGTGAAGATTGCCACTAGGTTGTGTGTTACAGTAATGACCATTGCAAATTCATTGAATGACAGTGATTTTTGTCTACAGGATTTTCCCTTTCAGTGAGTGAAAGCAAAACTGTATTATTTCAGAACAATACAATCAAACAATGGAGCCCACAGAGTCATTTATCTCTGATGGCCTGTGATAAGTGTAAGCATGCTGTCACAGAGCCCATCATTCTAAGAGTTCAGAAGCATGTGCATATTTCTGTCTCTGTCCTCGAGAGCTGAGTCATATGTAAATCCTCTTCCTTCTGGAATTTACTCTTGAACTTTGTTTGCTGAAATAATCTGACTAATGTAAAAAAGCAGTTCTGGGGAACCTTAATAAAGTCCTACCTTTTATTAAAACAGGCAAATCTTTTAAGGAAACCAAGTGTAGGATGTTTCTAACTCATCCATGCCATGTCATTTAGGGGATACACTGAGCTTTCACAAAGGATTAAGATGATTTGAGGGTGGAGACGAGTTAGTGTCTGAGCTACCTGACCTCTTTCAAGGTTCTTTCTTTTCAGATCAGTCTTAACTTGATCTGGACTGTTTTATAAAGATAAAAGGTGACACACAAATAGTTCTTTATCCTGAGCTCTGTTGCTAAGTCCTGCTGTAACACTTATTCATTTATTCAATGGTTATTTCTTGCATTCCTAATGCCTTCTATATATTGTACTGGATAACCAAGCATTCAGCACTGTATGAATGAGACATATATGGTTCTGCCTTCTTGGAATGTAGAGTCTGCTGGACAATACAGACATGCCAAGATTCTCTAGAAGGGCTGGAAGAGTCAGTGCCCAGATACCAAGGAGGTTGACCACGTGTGTAGCTTCAGTTTCTCTACCTCTTCAGCAGAACAACTCCACACGCATCTCCATGCTTCTGTATCACATATTCGTGTTCATCATAAGATTTTCATTTGAGATATACATACATATATATATATGTATGTATATATATATGTATGTATATCTTACAGTTCACGTGTGAAACCTCAGTATATCATGATGGATGCTTTCATGGGGGAAACACACTGAGGTATGGGAATTCACAAACAGGAGAAGACTTGAGTTGGGAAAGGCTTCCTGGAGGAAGTGCTGTCTACACTGAGGAATGAAGGAAGCAAAGGAGTTAGGAAGTTGGGGGTAGTGAGGAAGGAGTGTGAAGAGAACTGCCCTCAGCAGGAAGTAAGAACACAGGTAAGCAAATGTCCACTCATAAAAGGCATAGGGAGTAATGTTAGGGAGCTTGGTTGCTATGCTGAGGGCAGTGCAAAGCCATTCCGAGGTTTACTTTGGACAGAGACATGGGCCATTCTTGACTGCTGAGTGCTGGTGTTCCCGAGGCATCAACTAGGCTTGTGCTGTGATCAAAGCCAGTCTTCTTATACTTCCTGTACACCATAGAGACAGAATGAATTATTTTATTTTCAATACGTTAGTAGAGGGCATGAATGCCTTTTTTTGAGTCCCAAATCTTTAAATTCTCAGTGTCCAGTGCCTCATAACAGCCTTGAAGTCTTCTCACCTTGGCTGCTTCTCTGTGTTCAGCACAGCAGGTGTTTTTTTTGCTTGCATGTTTGTTAACTGCATCTGGATGTCAATAAGGCAATAGTGTAAGTAACTCATCTAGTGTTTAACGACATTTTAACTTGTTTAAATATCTACATTTCAGAATTATTGCAGCTCAGAAGAGCATTTTTATATGAACTTTTATGGGATGGGCAGTTTTGGCAAAAAACTACGGAACGACAACATACAATTACAAAAAGAAAAGACAAAGCCTACAGCAAAAGATTCTGCCCTCCCATCCAGAATTTCAGGACCAAGTGTATGTCAAAAAGAAAGGAGTGAGCCCACAAGGCAGCAAAATGCCCGCTGTATTCTGAGTACTCTGTTTCCCCAGAACAAGAATGAAGGATGCCTTGTTTCTTACAAGTGTTGATAATGCGTATAATAATAGATCTTTCCCCTCGTGTTCACTCTGCTTTGCTGACATCTATATATTAGCTTTAATATTGACAGATTAATACTGTATGTTTTTGTGATTTGTGGGGTGAGCATTTTAGCGGTTTTTGTGCCATTGGGAGTCAGGGAGGTCTGTGGAAGCACTGTGGCACAGGCACATAAGCTGTCTGTCATCGTGAGTAGTCCTTTTCTCAGATTTTAAGTTTTTTTACTTGAGCACTTTTTGGTAGAGTGTGTTTATGAAGACATCATTTTGGATATAGTGCTTTGTCTATAAAAGTAAGACCAATATAATGTGAAGCAATGTATATTAGGATTCTTTCAAAATTTATTGTTTTATTATTTACTCAGTTTTAATCGACAAAATTGTATATATTCATCAAGTTCAACATATTGTTTTGAAATATGTATACGGTGTGGAATGGCTAAATCGACACAATTAAGGTGCATTACCTCACATACCTTATTTTTGTGGTGAGAACACTTAGAATCTTCTGAGCGGTTTTCAAGAATACAGTACATTGCTATTAGCTGTAGTTACCACGCTGTATATATTAGTTTTACTGATTTTTAACACTTGAAATGCCCCATGCCCTCGCCAGTTTGAAGGGACTCAGGGACAGTTGCTAGATATGAGCTGTGAGTAGAGGTTGAATGTGCTGCCCTGGGCCATTTCAGTGTGAGAAGATCCTGACGAGTTCTTCATTTCACTGATACATTTAATGAGCCATAAGGCAACCACCTACATTTACAGAATGTAGCTATTTCTCAACCTCAGCTATGGAAAATGCAACCAGATGAACGAACAGATATGCAACAAATCTACTTCAAGGCCAAAATCAGTGCCACAGACGTGTGTAGATGAGATCAAAAGGATCGTATGGTCGATCCTGAAAACCCACTTGTCTTTGCTTTTCATGTAACTGCCTCACGCTGGTTTATGTGGTTCTCATGTCCACGGCAGGATAGGCGCATGGTATTAGAATGAAGAAGAGGACTGTTTCTAATTATTCGCGCTGTTAGCATTGAGAAATGACAGCTAGTAGTTTTACTGCCTCCTCTGATATTTTTATTCTTTGAAAAGCATTTGTAAGATGTCAGCAAGCCCAGCTGGCTTAGGCTTCTTACTGAATAAGGTGAAAATAGTTCCAACCTGTCTCCATATGCCACTAGGAAATTACTATAGTATGGTCTAGTAAAACTGTTGATTTTTAAAATAATTTTCTTGAGTCTTAAAGGCAGTTCAGATGACATGTCCGGTATCCTTACCAAGTTCAGCTAGAAATGATATCAGCTTAAGTATACACGAATATCAACCAAAAGTTGATGGTGCTTATTACACAAACCTTGTGGAAAATAATGATTGTACCCTGGATGATAATAAACAATTCTTATCATCCTTCTAGCAGTAACCCATAGATCTGTGTTAGCCAAGAGGAAGAGGAGCTGGGATTTTATTGGTGAACTGGATTAGGCCTTGTTGGTTGAGAATCTTTAATAACTCAGATGAAGACATTGGAACAACATCTCTCAAACTTATATCATCTAGCTGCAGATAATAGTTCATAGGGTGGATCAGAGGCAGGGGTTGGCAGGATCGACTTTTTTTTGTAAAGGGCCAGACTGTAAATATTTTAGGCTTTCTGGACCATATGGTCTCTGTTACAGCTATTCAACTCTGCCTCTGTAGCCAAGACAGCTATAGAAATTGCCAAGTCAGTCTCTCTTCGGACCGCGTCTGAGTGTGTGGTGCTCTTGGTCCCTCTCTTTTGTAAACTTCAGCTCTTTCTAGTTCCTTTAGCCCCATGACCTAAGTGCAGCATTTACTCTTCTGTCTTTAAACTTTCTCTTCTTACTGGCTCCTTTCCCTCAGCCAGCAGGTATGTTCAGATTTCTTTGCACCATCCCACAACGTGCACAAGTTGTTTTAATGTTTCTCTTCACTTTGTCACCATATGAATTTTGTCACTCAGTGTCTCTACCTCATCTCCTCTCCTGTGCCCACTGCAATGTAACACCATCTCCACCTCTCCACTGAACTGTTCTGGGTGAGGTCACTGTGATTTACAGTCACCTCAGGGATTGATTGACCCGTCTCTTCTTGAAACATTCTCTTTCCTGGCCTTGACGCTGCTCCTCCTTTGCCCTGACTACTCTAAAATGACAAATTGGAATTGGTGCTAGAAAGAAAGCCAAAACTAACACAGGACTCATTGTAAGTTCTTTGGAGAAGCAAAATTAGAGAGAGCCTTAAAAAGTATATTTTACATGCTATGCTTTTCCTGCCACCATTATGATAGTGAAAGAAGTAGGAAAGATTTCAGAATGCATTAGAAAGCTTTTAATTCTTTTTACATAAAAAGAAAGAACATTGAAAGATAAAAATAATTTCGTATTATAGCCTATCAAGTTATACGCTACGTTTTTGAGACTAAAACACATTTTTAAATAGAAGGATATTTATAACTATAGAAATATGACATTGAACACCCATAGATTTTTTTTTTCTCATGTTGTCCAGTGCTCTATTTTTGTTTGATTGTTTGTTTCTTGGCTTGTTTGGGTCACCTGTCTGTCCTATAAATACTGGTATGTTTTAGGCTCTGACCTCAGATTTCTCACTTTCCTAACGGCTTCTCTTACTTTATCCAGTGTTGATTGTCATGCATGTGCAAATGACCCGCAAATCTTCATTTTCGGCTTCTGCCTCTTTACCGAGCCCTAGACTTGTCTTTTTATTTTACTACTTGAGATCTACAGGGAGTGACCCCACTGGTAATTAAAGTAAACTTTCTAAATCAGTAAACAATAGTATGAAATGACTATTTTTTACAATATTGGGATATTCTTCCAATGGTGACTTTTGAACTGTCTTACTCCTTTTGTTGTTCTTCCAGTCACATCACCACTGTTTTTGAATGAACCGGTGTGTGAACGCACAGATCAGATAGTACATTTCAGATAGAGGAGTTGTGCCATTCCCAAGCCTCCCCAGGTAGAATTGGTTGGTCCTTTATTTATCCCATGTTTCTAGCGTAAGGTACTTATTTATGTATCTATCTGACATCTGTGGATATATTTGTACTCACTGTATTGAATACAGTGGAGCATTCTCATTGTCCGTTTCATGGGCTGGCACATAGGAGAGAAGCTCACTCAAATTTAATGAATCCATAAATTATCCAATCTGTATCTTCTTTCAGTGACAGCTCTTTGGCCCACAGGAGTGCTCTCACTAGCAGATTATAAGCAAATGAGAGAAAAGGTGTTTATGCATTGAATCTAGAGTGGCTGTCGGGTTTCTGCCTTAATTGTCTGTGGTTGTTATATTATTGAACGGGATAGGGAATATAAGAGGAAAAATCAGACAAGAGCAGGTCACAGAAGTAGAAAATTACTAGTTTGGCACTTTAAGCTGTAAGAGCTTCTGCAACATCGTTGTGGAGAAACCTAGACGCAGGAAGGCAAAAGCGAAACACATATTTGCATGAAATGCATGCACAGTGAACATGAAGTAAACAACTGTGTACATTCGTGATTGTGGTGCATGCTAACAGTGCCTGATATTTCTTAACTGCTTTTAACATGGCAGAGAGCTTTCACATCCATTATAAACACTGGCTTGGCTTGAAGAATTGATTGTAAGATTCCAAAAGACTTAGTTGTGAATCCCAAGATTGCACATACTTTTTAGACTGGTACCTTAGATATAAGCATAATATTTTGGGTGAATTTTGGACTAATATTGGTGAAATCTGTAGAATTTTCAACTATCTCAAAAAAAGAAGAAACAAGAACAACAACATAAAAAACTTCACATACAACACTGACAAGAATGATTTATTTTGGGGATACCTTTCCAGTATTGGTATTTGAGCACTTTTACCTGAAATTCCCTCTACTTAGTTAAAGGGTTAAAAAAGAGAGTGATAAAAATCAATTAAGGATCAGGAAATAATCTTAAGAGTCAATCCAAATGACAAACTACAGAAGTTTAAGCGAGATTAATGCACCTTCATTCTGTTGATATGTTTATCTATAGAGAAACATGTTTACACTATACTTATTTCACTGAGGATAAAACAAGAGAGGTGTTATTGAATGAAATATAAAAGTATATACATTTGCTGTAATAACAAAAACTTCATTGAGAAAGTTGCTAAACATGGAATTAAAGGAGTTTTAAACATTTGCTAATTAGAAAATATAACTAGAGTGGAGTGAGAGCTACTCAGAATTTAGTTTAAGTGCAATGTATAGGGGATTACTTTAATGCTTCAGGAAGAACCACCATGGGCTTATAATGTTTTGATTCTTTACTACTTTTCACCAAACCAAACTGCAATAAACCTAGACACTATTCATTCATTTAACAAATATTTATTTTGCATTTACTATTGGTAAAGCTAGATAAAACATCATAGAGCAGAAAGAGTTAACTTGAAGGCATGGTTTCTGCTCTGTTGAAACTTATACTTTGACCAAAGAGAGAAAATACATATGCGAATAAACACAGGGTAGGCAGGGCCACCATTATGTGAACTAGGGTGGTTTTGTTTTTTTTTAAAGAATCTCAACTTCCAGATGCTGTCCTGTTAATCAAACTATAACCATAAATCATCTCTCCAAATATTTGGTTTAATTTAAAAAAATCTGTTTGGGTTGAGCTGTTATAGGACACAATATTATTTGAAAATGAAACATAAATGCCTTATGATTAAGTTATTATTACTGTTATTATATTGATTAAAATGTGAACAGAAAAGCAACTTTTAATTATAGGACCAGAAGGAGTCATGCTTTCTTCATTTTTTTTATGTGTTCAAATTTTAGGGTCATTACTCCTGAGCCATAAAAGCATATCTGTAAACTCAGTTACTCAGCAGTAGGACTTAACTTTTTTAATATGTGATTTGCAATATGATTATTTGACCACTGGATGGCGGTAGACAAAGATAGCTTTGTACATCATGTATTTATTTATTTATGTTTTTCCCTCCCTTTCTTGGCTGGGAATGTAGATCAAACTAGAGAATTCACATATTTTTCACATACATTAAAAAAAGTAGTCTGGGCAACCCCCTTGGGTCCCCTCCCACTGTGGGGGCTTCTCTTTCCTGTTAATAAATCCTGCTTTCTAAAAAAGAAAAAAAAAATGGAGTCTAAGAACAACAAAAATCTATCATTAATATACAACTCTTCTATCTGTTTGATACCAATAAACTTTATATACAATTAAAGTGCATTGAAGCAATTTAGATGACTGTTTTACTACTTTGCACTGCTTATACATCCATTTTCAGGCAGCTGAAAAGTTCATGAACATTTAATTTAGAAACAATTGATTAACTGAAAATACTTTTCTGAACAATGGTTGCATGTGTGCAGCCATTGTTTGACAGATGTACTTTAGATACACAGCCAGCTAGTTGGCCACTCTAAATTGCAGGAAATTCCTGGAGACTCCTCGTTACTTACCAGGTAGGTTCACAATCAGTTAATTTGGGAGGACACAAGCATTATTATGAGATCAGGCCTGAGAAATTATCCCATCAGAATGTGGCTGTATCTGAGTTCCTGAAGAAACACAAGACAGAGTGGTGAGCATGTGAGTGTGTAAGGAACATGATATTTTACAATGGAAGGATGCTCTTGTAGAGGGGAGGAAGGGAGAGAGAGAGGGTTACCTGCAACTCTCTGCTAAGTTGTTGAACAGTAGTCAATGATGGGTGTGCCACAGCCACATCATTGCCACATGTAAAAAATTAGGCTGTGTTCATCCAGTTTTAATTCAGATCGCAAAGTGCTTGAGGGTAGATTTGAAAACCATGTACTGTGGGTCTATACTAGGCTGAAAAATGACTCCCAAAGATATCATACCCTAATTCTGGAACCTCTAAATTTTATCTTATGTGGCAAATACTTTGTAGTTGTGATTTATGTAAGGATCCAGAGTTGGGAGATTATTCTGGATTATCTGGGTAAACTCTAAATACAATCACAAGCGTTCTTATAGGAGAGATGCAGCGGAAGAATTGACACGGTCAAAAGAGGGTAGGGCTGTGTGACCACAGAGGAAGAGATTTGAGTAATACAGCCACAGCCAAGGAATACTCGCAGCCACCAGCAGCTGGAAGAGGGAGGGAGGAAAGGTATGAGCTCTTCCTGGAGCTTCCAGAGGGAATATGGCCCTACCAACTCCATGACTGTGTTTCTTTGAAACTGATTTCAGACTCCTAGCCTCCCGAACTGCAGGCAAATAAATGTGTGTTGTTCTAAGCCAGTAAGTTTGCTGCAATTTGTTACAGCAGCCGCAGCAAAGGAATATAGGTTGTTTGATATGAGATGAATAGTCGAACTGCCTAGTTTGTTGAGCCCAGTTTTCCAACCATTATAAATTTTCATTGGCCGGTAAATCTATATTGATGTTTTATAGTGCATTTAGATCTCTGCCCTTGAGAATTTTCAAGTAAGGCAAGTCTCAGTTCTTCTCTAGTTCCACTTCAGAAACATTTGAAAATTCTGACTCCAACTCGTACCTACTTTTCAGATAAAGTCCTTAGATGATGACAAGGGCAATGTCCTACTTTATTATATTATAAAATGATCCTTAAAAATTTCTATTAATCCGATGTGTCATTTCTTCATTTGTTGCTCATATGTTTATTCCATCAAGTTTTGCTGGTTCTGGGGCTAACGTGTGAAAGTGATAAGATAAATATTTTGTTATTTTCCTGTGATAAATTATGTGATGCTAGCCACCATCCACAAAATACTTATTAGTGTGCAGATATGCTGATGTCATACGATATATGTAAGTACAGTGATGACAGTATATATTAAGTGTGGGTAACATTGAAGAGATATACAGCAGGTTCTGGAATAATGTCATTTGCTCAACATCGTTTCATTATAACTTGATGAGGAAAAAAAAAATGGATTCTCGGCTGGACCACTGTGCCTGTGGAGTTTGCATGTTCTCGCCGTGTCTGTGTGGGTTTTCTGCAGGTACTCCCGTTACCCACCACGTCCCAAAGCTCTGCATTGGATGAATTGGTGTGTTTACATGTGTGGGCATGTTTGTGAGTGTGCCCTGCCGTGTCCATGGGTGGGTTCCCTCCTGGTGCCCTGAGCTGCCAGAATAGGCTCTGACCACCCGCGACCCTGAACTGGAATAAGCAGGTTGGAATATGGACGGATGAATTCAAATTATTGTAAAATTAAAATGTGTAAAGTATATGGTCATCAGGCAAAAGACAACGAACGACATAGTACAAAAACGCTCAAGGAGCCAGCCACATGTATTCTTCAGTTCTGAACGGTGTGTGGGTAGGAGGTGCGCCTTACAATGTTCACTTTCAAACATGTATTCCTTGATTTGCTCCACTGCCATTAAGACCACTGTCACCCATTGATTCACCAAAAGCTGGGTAGGTAATTATCTTACTTGTTTGTATTCCTCTTTCTCAAGTGTATGTATCACTCACATTTATTTCAGTGTTTGATTATAGGCGTGTTTCAAGTCCTTGTTTAGAAGTGTAATGATGTTTTGGTGACCAGAAATAGGCTGTAGATACTCAACTGTTTTTTATATCAACTAGCCTATGGTAAAATTGGTTTAGCTATAGGTTCTTATGCTTTTTAAAGTCATGGTTTCCAAGAACCCATGGAGGACATGAAGTGAGGACTTATTGTATCCAGATGAGGTATTTGCAGAGAGTAAGATTATCGAAAATTTGGAGTTTAGGACAGAGTTTGAAATTTCTGAACTCGGGGATCTCAGCTGAAATGAAACTGAACTTTTGCTACTCCAGATCATCATTGTCTAAGAGCAGTATAAGCCATTGTTATTTTAAAAATTTTAGTAACCACATAAAAAATTAAAATAAATTAATGTTAATAATATGTCTTATTTAACATAATATATCCAGATATTACCATTTCAGTGTTTAATTAATATTTTTAAATTATTGAGATTTCTTTTTGTTTTTAAAAATCATACTAAGACCTCAAAATCTGGTGTGAATTTTGCACTAACAATAGAGCCTATTTCAGACTTGCCACATTTCACGTATTCAATAGCCCCATGTGGCTGGTTGTTGCCAATTTAGAGAGCTCAGTTCTAGGACATTAAGGACACTTATTTAGAACAACACAAGTTATCATTGAACTATTTCCAACGTTAAAAATTAAAGCGAAAACTATTTCTCTATCTCTGTGTTTCAGTGTGTTGAAATTGACTGAGTCACTTTTATGAAGATTAATAACTCAGCCTAGGCAAGTTTTATGAAGTTACTTTCATGTATTCTCTCTAAAAAAACAAAAACAAAAACAAAACCCTTAGTCATCTAATAAACTTACAGTCAACCAACCAGGCTATTCAATGTTTATGCCCGGTGCAAAATTTCTAATATTTGAGAAGTTTCTTATAAAAACAGCAGTTGGCACTTCATCCCTCTGCCATGAATGAGAAAAACTGTGTTTAACCAACATTGCCATTCCTTTTCATTTACAACTTAATGCAGTGATAATGCTCCCTTTTATCACTTGGCCATTTAAAAAAATCACTCTTTCTGGATGATTAGTAAAAATATCTGTGAATAAGATAACACTGCCATCTGTTTGTGTGGTTTAATCTGTTATATATTTGATACATGTTTTTTACTGAGTAACCATATCTCCTAGGATTTAGAGATTATGGATTTAGAGACCTTGGACAGCATACATTTGGAGGAGGACTTCTGAGGAAAATTCAATGTTATGAAAACTGTTGCATACTTCAAAATTTCAGCCCTCTCACTGTGTGGTCCAGAATTTAAAGGTGATTAATACAAATTATGACAGAAATATATATATCATGATTACTTTACTGGGTGATTTGTCTCTACCGAGCTTTTGGTTGGGTCATTGTTGACACGGCCTTTAATTTGCATATAATTTGGGTGAGGGAAAGTATTCCGTCAAGTAAAATGGCTTGTAAAGATGTCCTGTTCTTATTTAACTGACTTTAGAAACATCTCGCTGGCTTGTGTTCCCATAACAGACTCATATACAGTGATGCCCTGTAAAACTTTCATAGTTGCAAAACTTGTTTTTCCTATTTGCAGAAAACTCGACCTCAGTTGTCTATTTTGATGTATTATCCCATGAGAGACCATGGCACAGTGTACCTAGTTTTCAAAACAAGCGCGTGGGATCAGAAAAGCTTGTTCTAAACTAAAAAACAACTTCACGAGATCAAAATCCCTCCAACAACCCTATATGTGTCAGGATACAGCATGACTCTGCTGTGATTGAAAACATTTTATTCAGAAGGCATTTTTGTGTTTCAGCACAGCAGCGTTTTTAAAAACAACTGTTTTTTTTTTTTGGTGTGCTCTAGTTGCTGGTGTGTACATTCTTACCTATTTCTATATGAAATTACATCATGTGTTTTCATCTGTTTATGTTCTGTCTTCCTTCAAGAGTGTAAGCTGTGCCAGGATAAAGCCTTTGTCTCTTTTATTCCCTACTGTATCCTTTTTTATGTCTGCTCCAACTCGTAGCAGGAAGAACTTATCTGTGGCTTGCAGAGGTGGACTAACTTTGATGCTGATGAGACTTAAGTTTCAGGCCCACTCCCCTGATGGGCTCTTTCAAAGACCCTACTACCTAATTTTATATCATAAGTTTTGTTCTTTTTCTTAAAGAGGGTATCCGCATTGTATCAGCATTAAGCTAGGCTCTACCAATTCTGGATTATTCCCCAGTATAGACGTCCCTGTTTTGTCGTGTGAGGCTTGCTCTGAAGAAATATGGAAACAAGTGAAAATAACAGAGGAATCCGTTAATGCAAGAGGAACTTTGTTACCCCAAGATAAGTCTAAATATCCTGAAGCACTCCGTGTATAAACCGTGTCACATGTCTTTAAGTTGTTCTCTACTTTTAAGAAAAAGAAATTGGATTAACCACATGGTCAAGTCTAATGTCAAACACCCTGACTGGCTGATTGATGTCTAACAATTGTGATGCTCAGGTACTCCTTCCCTGAAACACACTTCTGCTCCCACCGTTGAGACATATCTATTCCAAAGGTCTGTTGTTTTTGTCCCTAAGCACATGTCTTCCAGGTGTACATGTTAATGTGACTGCATAATGTGAAAAAGAGGGTTGTGTCTATATTTAATTCAATGCTTTGTCCAAACCTGAATGGTGAGTTGCTCAAAAAACAGGTTGTGAATTCGTGTATTAGTCAGCACAGGCTGCCATAACAAATGCCACAGACTTGGTCACTTAAACAGCAGATATTTATTTCTCACAGTCTCCAAGACTGTGAGGCCCAAGCTCGAAGTGCCGTAAATTTGATTTCTGGTGAGATCTCTCTTCCTGGCTAGCAGATGGTTGCCGTGTTACTGGGTTCTCACATGGTCTTCTCTTTTACGCATATGGAAGGAAAGACTCTCTGGTGTCTCTTCATCTTCAAAGAACACCTATCCTATAGGATGAGAGGCCTATCCACATGACTTTATTTAACCTTAATTATCTCTTTAAAGGCTTCATTACCAAATTAGTCATACTTTGTGAGCAGGGCTTCACCAGATGAATTTGAGGAAAATTCAATTCAGTTCATAACAGGTATGAATGAGACAACTGAACTATTCCACAAAGAATGAAGCTAAGTCTAAAAATCCTGAAGCACTCCATATATAAACCGTGTCACATGTCTCTAAGTTTTTCTCTACTTTTATGAAAAAGTAGAGAACATCATCGACAAATTATGGATGTGGCTTATGCAAAAATGATTACAAATAATTTTATCAGTATGGGACATACTCAAAGAAAAGATCATCAAAACTTGATGACAGTAATGCACATTTAGACATATAAAGCTAAAATAAAATATAAAACTCCACATTTTAGCTGGCATTTTAAATTAATCAGTTCAGCCGGGCTCAGTGGCTCAGCCTGTAATCCGTGCCTTTGGGAGGCTGAGGTGAGTGGATTGCCTGAGCCCACGGGTTTGAGATCCGCCTGGGCAGCGAGACCTCATCTTTACAATAAATCAAAAAATCAGCCGGGTGTGGTAACGCATGCCTGTAATTCTGGCTACTTGGAAGGCTGAGGCGGAAGGATCGCCGGAGCCCAGCAAGTGGAGGCTGCGGTGGCCGGGAGCGGCCACTGCACTCTAGTCTGGGTGACAGAGTGAGACTCCAACTCAAAAAAAAAAAAAATTAATCAATTCAGTACTGTTTCAGATATGTTAGATACTTTTCAATGTGTATACAGAAAAACATAATGTCTTAAAAAGATACATGTATTGTACAATGTAGCATTCCATTTATACCAACAGAGGTTAAGGAAATTCATTAACTTAAAAAGAAAATCTAGCCTGATGAGAGACTGTATGTAATAATGACTAAGGGTAACAAGACCTCAGTTGAAATCCTGCCTCTTCCCACTTTCTAGCTATATATTCTTGGGAAACTACTCAACCTCTCTCAGTACTCAGAAATTAAATAGCAAAAAGTGAATGTAAAGATTAGATAGTTACTGTATGTGAAGCACTTGGCAGTCAGGATCGGTGGCTCAGCCTATAATCCCGCGCTTTGGGAGGCTGAGGTGAGTGAATTGCCTGAGTCCGCGGGTTCGAGACCCACCTGGACAAATTGACGAGACCTCATCTCTACAATAAATCGAAAATTAGCTGGGGGTGGTGGCATGCGCCTATAGTTCCAGCTACTTGGAAGGCTGAGGTGGAAGGATCACTGGGAGCGGCCACTGTACTCCAGTCTGGAGTCCACTCACAGAGTGAGACTCCAACTCAAAAAAAAAAAAGGAAAAAAAGCAGTTGGCACAACATCAGGAAAATAGCCCTGAATAAATTGTAAGGTAGTTAAGTGTATGCATTAAGTTGTTTATTGGGTATAGGGTATTTCCATAGGTTTCCACTTTTTGTCAGAGTATACTTTAAATGATAAAAGTTACTATACTTACTATAAGTAATAGTAACAGCTATGTCTATAGTATGTTCATATGGTGACTTCAGAGACTCACTCAGATACCTTCTATTGTTAAGACAATTGTCAATATCAACTAAAAAGGGTAAAAGAAAATGGCTTCACCAACACCAAATAGGTTGTTTCATAAATATATCTACCTCTTTCCTCCAAAGTTTTGTTCAGTTTGGTAAATATAATAGCTATAATTTTTTAGCATTTTGAATAAATATAGTGATAAGAATTGAGATTTTGTAACTTTTCCTTTGTTGTTGCTGTTGTTTTTCTTTTATTTATAATCTTGACCTCCAGTGTTTCCCTTGTTGGAATATGTTCAAGTCAAAGTTACACCTGCTCAGTGGAGGCTTGACTTTTCAGCGATCTGCTTTCCATCTATACAAACATAAATCTAAAGAAAGTTAGAAGCCAGACTGACATCCATCCCCGACTTGCCAATCAAAGCTTTCTTTAATGACTAAAAACAGTATGTATGCAAATAAAAACCAGTTTTATAAAAAAGACAGTGACAAGCTGCCTTAAATAATCTTACCTGCATTTGAAAAGTAGACACATCAGTTTTATAATAGAACCAAGGGAAAAAATAAAATTTCCTTTCTGTTTTTTTTTTTCTTTAATGCCAGTACTTGGAAGTTTCACTTGGTTCATCAGTCATTTACAGCAGGGAAGGATCCCCATCCCCTGAATCACTGACCTGTACGACCGTCTGTGGGCTGTTAAGCACTGGGCCGCACAGCAAGAGGTGTGTGGTGGACAAGTGAGCTAGGTTTAGTCTGTATTTACAGCTGTTCCCCATGGCTCACAATACTATCTGAGCTCTGCCTTCTGTCCGCGCAGTGGTGCCATTAGATTCTCATAGGAGTGCAAACCCTGTTTTAAACTGCATATGTGAGGAATCCAGGCTGCTTCCTCCTTCTGAGAATCTAATTCCTTGTGATCTGAGGTGAAGCTGAGGTGGAGATGGGATACTTCGTTATATATTACAATGTGTTCATAATATTAGAGACAAAGTGCACACTAAGTGTAATGTGCTTGAATCATCTCAAAACAATCCCTCTTGCACCAGTCTGTGGAAAAATTGTCTTCCATGAAACCGGTCCCTGATGCCCAAAAGGTTGGGGACTGCTGAACAAAATACCTACTCTGTGCCAGGCGCTCTAACTGCTAGAGATATGTTAGTAAAAGAGACATGATTCTCCACCCTAATGGAGCCTCTCAAGGTCAGTGGATTATATGCACTAGAGTAAGTGCTATGAGAACAGGACCAAGGGAACAGAGGGAGGGACCCAGAGTCAGGGAAAAATTAAGCCTTCCCCAAAGAGCTTGAGTTGCCCTAAACTGTCAAAGGCACCTCCAAGAATAGAAACAAGTTTTAAAAGACCTTTAGCTGCCAAATCTTATATTGTTATGGAGGCCAAAATTAAACAAGAATTTCAAGAAGCTCAAGATTTGTTTTATTCTACAAGCATTGGCCCAACTTCTCTTTCTAATGTGTGTTTGTTCTGCTCTAGTATGTTCAAAAATGTGTAGACTAGGCATAAATATTGGATAGCAGTTTTATTATAAATCATAATACCTAATCAGTGATTTTCTAAAACAGGCCCAACAACCAATTCCTGGCATGTAGGTGTGCCTTATACCAAAGAGGTGGTTACAGCTTCTTATCAAAATTAAACAAACAAAATAAAAAACTTGGCAGATCTTTTAAAATGGCATGCATGATAGAGATAACAGTTTTCCATATTAATAGTACTATCCTATTCATAGGTCCTGAAAATGCACACCATAAGGAAAACCTCCACAGCCTCCTTAAAATTGCCAGGCACTCATCTTTCAGTGAGTTGTGGGAACAGTACCATAGAGGTCACCTCAGAGGCATAGTGCTTTCAGAGAGCAACTCTCTTCCCTGGAGCGTTCTCCATAGTTACAGGAATACTTCACTGTCCTCAGGACACCTGAATGCAAGTGGCTTTGAAACCATCATGGACATGCCGTACTGAGACAGAGCAGGGATTGGACTTGGCCCACACCCACTGAAAAATGTGTGCCTACCCCCTAACTGCAAGGCCCGCACCACCTGAGTCATAGGGAGAGCCTGAAAGGAGCCACAGATCTTCGCTCAAGTAGGGGATCCCTGCACCCACACGCACACAAAGCCCAGAGAGAATGAAACAAGTTTAAAAAGACCTTTAGCTGCCAAATCTTATATTGTGATGGAGGCCAAAATTAAACAAGAATTTCAAGAAACTCAAGATTTGTTTTATTCTACAAGCATTGGCCCAACTTCTCTTTCTAATGTGTGTTTGTTCTGCTCTAGTATGTTCAAAAATGTGTAGACTAGGCATAAATATTGGATAGCAGTTTTATTATAAATCATAATACCTAATCAGTGATTTTCTAAAACAGGCCCAACAACCAATTCCTGGCATGTAGGTGTGCCTTATACCAAAGAGGTGGTTACAGCTTCTTATCAAAATTAAACAAACAAAATAAAAAACTTGGCAGATCTTTTAAAATGGCATGCATGATAGAGATAACAGTTTTCCATATTAATAGTACTATCCTATTCATAGGTCCTGAAAATGCACACCATAAGGAAAACCTCCACAGCCTCCTTAAAATTGCCAGGCACTCATCTTTCAGTGAGTTGTGGGAACAGTACCATAGAGGTCACCTCAGAGGCATAGTGCTTTCAGAGAGCAACTCTCTTCCCTGGAGCGTTCTCCATAGTTACAGGAATACTTCACTGTCCTCAGGACACCTGAATGCAAGTGGCTTTGAAACCATCATGGACATGCCGTACTGAGACAGAGCAGGGATTGGACTTGGCCCACACCCACTGAAAAATGTGTGCCTACCCCCTAACTGCAAGGCCCGCACCACCTGAGTCATAGGGAGAGCCTGAAAGGAGCCACAGATCTTCGCTCAAGTAGGGGATCCCTGCACCCACACGCACACAAAGCCCAGAGAGAATGAAACAAGTTTAAAAAGACCTTTAGCTGCCAAATCTTATATTGTGATGGAGGCCAAAATTAAACAAGAATTTCAAGAAACTCAAGATTTGTTTTATTCTACAAGCATTGGCCCAACTTCTCTTTCTAATGTGTGTTTGTTCTGGTATGTTCAAAAATATGTAGACTAGACATAAATATTGGATAGCGATTTTATTATAAATCATAATACCTAATCAGTGATTTTCTAAAACAGGCCCAACAACCAATTCCTGACATGCAGGTGTGCCTTGTACCAAAGAGGTGGTTACAGCTTCTTATCAAAATTAAACAAGCAAAAAATGCTTCATTAACATACTAAGACCTCCACCCAGGGAGGAGCTTATCGGCCATATTTTGATCATGTGTCCTATGTAGCTGTGTCATCACTGCTGCACTTGCGCCATCCAGACTTCACCCTTTTCATACAGTGATTCAGCAAACCCGCCAATGACCACCCTCTCAGAAAGCCAGCAGGACAACCCTTGCTCATGTGCTGTCTCCCTTGTGTCCTGACATAAAGCCTTGCCTGGGCATCTGTTGGGGTCATGTCAATTTCTATTACCTGAGAGCCTAAGAACCCGGGGAATGCCCTCCCCCACATCATTGTCCCTTGACTCATCATAATGTTTAATCCCACAGAAAGTATTGGTCATATTGAGATGGTGCATATTGAGATGTTGGATTTTAGAAGAAAAATATTACTTCCTAGAAACTCATTCCCTTGGTTTAGTCACAAAGAAGTACTTAGGACCTTAGATTTTTTTTTAAGTACAATCACATCTCAAACTTTCAATCAGACAAATCAAGAATTTGGAAACTTGGTGATAAGAGAACTCATAGAAGACTTGAAAATTTTTTGATGTATTTGATAACTGTTTACTGTGCATCTGTTGTTTTGTAAGGCACTATGCAAGATAGAGATAATTTTTTTTTAATTTGGAGTCTCACCTTATCGCCCAGGCTAGAGTACAGCCTCACACTTGTGGCCACCCCAGTGTCGACCTGTTGGCTCTGGTGATCCTTCCGCCTCAGTCTTCCAAGTAACCAGAGCCACAGGTGTGTGCTACCACGCCCAGCTAATTTTTGATGTATTGTAGAAACAATGTCTTGCCATGTTACACAGACTAGTCTCAAACCCCTGAGCTCAGGCAATCTTCTCACCTCGGCCTCCCAAAGTGCTGGGATTATAGGCTTGAGTCACCATGATCAACAAGGTGGAAGTTTTTTAAAATCTATGAGATCATCCCTGGGTTTATGCAAACACACGTATATATGATATATAGTCACACATACATAATATACCAAGATGTATTATGATATTTAACATATATACACACACACACACACACACACACACATGTTTGTCTGTGAGTGTACAGACAAACATGTATGCACTTGTATGTTCAGATGCTGCAAGGTATTGTCCAGACATGGACTGTTTCCCCCCTCCCCCAGGGAGAGGTCTCTGAGTAAGGCTGGTCTCTGGAGGATGTGCATATTCCCAATAATGAGTCATGGAATGCAGGTGACCAAGCACAGCTGAAAGCAATGTAATTGTCACTTTTAATTGAAATAATTGTAAATGCCATATGGCAATTTGAGTAATTGACATACTTGCCTATAAAACTGCTTGTTCTACTGCCCAATGTGCGGCTTCTTCAACTATTGCACTGGTCATCTTTTGCGCTTCTCATACGTTTTGTCTCTCCCTCCTGGACCTCAGGTGACTTCTTTGGAATAGGTAAAAGTTACACATAGACCCTCTCCAAGTTGGGGTTACTGCATTGTGTTATGTATATTATAAAATGCTTCTACATGATATAAATATATGTTGTGTTATAGATATTTTAATGTGAATTAATGTGGTAAGTGTAAAAATATGATGCAGAAAGACTGCTGACTAAGGAAGCTAACCCACCCCCAGAGAGTCAGTCGTCCTTTTGTGGAAATAAAAGTGGTGTTTGCAGAAACAGTGAACAGAGTACCATAAGTACCATAAGTACCATCACTCCTAAGCAGAACTTGAACAATTATCATAATACTATAAGAAGGAGACTGGCAGTAGTGGGAAACTGCCAGGGGAGGGGGAGGATTGGCAGTTGAGGGAGGCTGCCATGGGAGGGAGGGAGGGACACACCTCATCAACAAGGGTACCTGCACAAGGAACATTTGTATACCTAACCCTGAATTGTACCCCACATCTTAAAAAAAGAAAAAGTGGTGTTTGAACCAGACTATAAATATGGTGTACCAGTTTTGGTGGGTATTGTATCAAATTGCCACAGACTTGGTAGCTTAAAACAGCAGAAATTTATTTTCTCATAGTTCCTAGAGACCAGAAGTTCAAAATGGGACATCTTCAGAGGCTCTAGGGAAGGTTCATTACATTCTGTTGGCTGTTGGGACTTCCTTGGCTTTGGCTGCTTCACTCTCATTTCTGTCTTCGGGGTCCCATTGTCTTCTCACCTGTGTATGCCAAATTCTCCCCAGGTTCACTCTTTCAGGGACATTTGAGATTGCATTTAGGACTCACTTCGATAATTCGTGATAAGCTCCACTTCTCAAGATCCTGAACTTGATCGCATCTTTTTTCCATAGAAGATATATTCATGAGTTCCTGGAATTCGAAAGTGGACTGATTTTGGTTTGGGGGGGGCGGCAGAGGGACATACATGTAACTTACTACAGTTGAGAACCTTTTAAAAAGCTGAATTTTGATTTTGAGAAGTATATTACGTGCTAAGAAACTAAACTAAGCAGAGATGTAGGGCAGGGGAGAGAAAACATGTTGGGTAATGAGGGGGTATGTTGTCCTGGAGCAGCATAAGTTGTGTCTGGAGGCAGGAGAGACGGAAGCTGGCAAAGACAAGGCAGGCCCAGCAGTGGGTGCCCTTGGCTCCTGGGCAGCCATGTTAAGGTGAATGGGAGAGTCAGTGAGAAACAGACAGCAATCTATTAACATAGCCCAGGTGAGACCTCACAAAAGCCTGTATATACCTGTTGGCCGTGAGACTAGAAAGAAAGAGAGTGATTTTAGTAGTAAAATCGATAAACAATCGATTTGCTTCATTCCATTGGAGACAATTCTCCAAATGCCTGGAGAACCTGGAAAAGGTTACTACATTAACAATAGGGAGACAATAAAGTAGAAATAATTTTTGCATTCGAATGTGTTGCTTCACTTGTCAATCTAAAATCCATAGAGGGATAGAGTTAGAGACACATATTTGCTCTCTGAAGGGAACTTGGCATTGGCGTAATCTACATTGAAGGGTGAGGCTCCCAAAGAGAGAAAGGGAAGGGGGACAAAAGAATATTTCTGCACTTAGAATCTTAGAGGAGGACTCTTTCCTTTAGAGATTAGGGGAAAGAAAAGGAGAAGTAACATTATGTTTCCTTATGTTTCAAAAAGTGCACATTGTGAGCTATTTTTAACACAGAGGACTGTTGATGGGCACAAAGGATTATTGAATATACAGGATATTTCATGCACTAAGTGATTGCATGTGAGCTCAATCTCTTTACATTTGTCTCTGCCCAAATACTGATGTGTGAATCCACTATGTTTCTTTGCATTTTGTGCTAAAGTAATTTTCTTTAATTAGGACCTTATTAAAGCAGCATGGTTATATTTGCTCTTTGCTTTATGGTAATGACTGATAAACAAAATGCTAATTGGCATTACAGTTTTGTGCTATATTTATTCTAATATTCAAATGGTTTAATTAGGATTTAATTTGCACACTAGCCTGAGTAGTTGTCTATACTGATATTTCCTTTGACTTTTCTTGTTCAGACAAAGTTATGTATTAAGGCATGGCAAGAGCCCAAAGCTTTGTCACTGTTTGCAATGTTAATGTTAGTTTCCAGGGAAGAGAGTTTTCTTTATTAGTCAAGGAAATACGCAGCTGATTCCAATGATATCATTGTGTGTAAAGTTTTTGTTGTTTCAGGTGAAAAATCACTGAGCTATCCGGCATCTAGTTGAATGCAACAGCTTCTACACGTAACTTTTGTGTTAGCGTTTAGTGTTTGTGATTGAATTGTTGTCCCAGAAGTTTATTTCTAGTTCAGTTCGTATCCATATCAGCCTGTTCTTTGACCACTTATCAGATAGTAACTTCTCCTGGGACAGCTGGTGCTCACCTTTTCCCATTTACTGTCTCATTTAGTATTAGTTATTTTACTTTTCAGCTATTTCCATTAGAAGTTACATACCTCCCACCCCATATGTTAAGCTCTGAGGAAGCCCTGAGGAGATTCAAGAAAGCTCTGTGGGGCTTCAGACTCCTGCGTTAGGAACTTATCTTACACTTCCTTGCCAACTTTCTCACAAACCACACAATCCTCCTGGGCCATCTATAAATTGGAAAGGACACAGGTCTTTTGTATCATTACTAGAGCAGATCATGTGATTATCAAATGGGAGGATTCATGTATAAAAGGACTCTGAAAAAATTCAAAGTACCATTAAGTGTATGTTATAACTGTATGGTATATTTAATACCACATTTAGTCACTTTATTTGGTGGTGACACATTCAGACCACAAAGAAGAAAGGTTAGATGGACTAAAGCTGCACATCTTAAAATATATTGTGTGTGTGAATCACCTGGGGATTCTGTCAAAATGCAGACGTATCTGCAGAGTTAGGAGATCTGATCTGTGGTGGGCCCGAGATAAGCATCTAGTAAGGTCCCGGGTGATGGCCAGGCTACTGGTTTGTGGACCACACAGCTAAAGAACTTGTGTTTACTGTAACACACAGGACTAGGAGCAAGCATAAGAATTTATTTAACTCAGCTGGAGCATACTATCATTTTAAAAACTGGGAAACAAAACTAATCTAACCAGGGAATTTCCTGTTTAAATGAACTATAGGATGAAACATTTTGTAATGCAAATTTCTATCTAAAATCAGTGCTTTGTAAATGTCAGTTTCATCACTGGGTTTTCTTAAAAGTTGATTTTTCTTAATGTAAAAGGAATTAGTGTATAAATTAAGATCTGTTGTCTATTTTCTCTATTGAATAAATATGGTAATTTTAGGGTAATATTCATCATTTTCTTTCTTTCTTTCACTCATAGAATTATTGCAATGCATTAGTGGTCACAACTTATGGGTATATATTATTTGTTCTTAATTAGAAAGTGTTCAGAAAATATTTGTCTCCAAGATATCCTTGTAGGGTGCCTACAGTCTTGCAGGTGTCGGGTGAATGAGGAGGATACGGATGAGCAGATACGGTTTCAGCTTTCAGGGGTTCCTTTTGTGCTGAGGAGGTTGTCTTGTGTGCAAGCAGTGGAAAATCCTGGTATCTCTGCAGAGGGACAGCATGTATGAAGGTAGATCTGGGGGTTTCTGAGAGGACAGTAATAGACTTAGGTTAAGAGCATGCTATTGAGAGACCCAAGAAATCAAGAAACTTAAAAAGCCATACTTGCTGTAAAAGTAGTGTTTAGTTCACTATATTTCATATATCCCTACCTCATGTTTACTATATATTTTGTGTATTCCTACCTCATGTTCATTGTACTTTATGAAATCTTAGTACTTTAAATCCTACCTCAGACCCCGTAGAATTAGGCATATGTCAGGTGCTGGGTAGTGACTGATTGTGTAGTTATAATGGCTTAAGTAGCATTTGTATTTAGAACTCTTGGGTTAAGCATTGTCAGTCCCAATTGCCATGCTGACTTCTGCTTTTACAACGGAATGTAAATGTT
The DNA here is from genome assembly GCF_000164805.1 of Carlito syrichta. Taxonomy (NCBI): domain Eukaryota; kingdom Metazoa; phylum Chordata; class Mammalia; order Primates; family Tarsiidae; genus Carlito; species Carlito syrichta. The sequence goes on from NW_007047285.1 coordinate 247,272, forward strand.
AAAGCGATAAGCCCCTTTCAGACATTCCTTTGCTACCACAGTAGACTCTGAGGTGCTAGCTGCTCTCTAGGTGGGCTTTATGTTGATTTAAATCACCGGCCTCCATGCCAGGGTTAATTTACACGCAGTGGCTATGTAAACCTGAAGGAATCAAAGACCTTTACAAAAACTGCCTTGCTATAAGACATTTGTGATATTTTATAAATTCTCAGAACTAGTACTATATGAATTTCTACCCCACATTCACTGTATGTGTTTGCAGCATTCATATTTAAAACTTTGTTAAGTTTGGCTTTTATTGTCCCATAATGACCATGTTATGTTATGTAAATGTTAAGCAAACAAGCTTCCCTAAGCACTCCTCAGGGCGAATCAGCAAACTTAATGGCTAATGTAACCTCCAGGTTGCTCAGGTTACTTTATACGCAGTGAACCTAACTTATCTGACATTCCACTCTGCCCGTTAAGTGGGTTTCTGTCAATCACGGGCAGTCAGGTTACAGCCCACGAAAGGCACCTACCAATACCAAGTGTTCTAGTACCCATTAGGAGAAATTACCCAATCATGTAAAATCAAGTTTAAAGTTCTTTCCCCTCCCTCTGTAATTGTGCATAAAAACTGCTTGTCATATTGGATCAACTCTCTGGTTCATGAAGCCTCTACCGGCTTCATGCATGAGCCCAGACTCAAGCCTGAATAAAGACCCTCATGTGTTTGCATCGGAGCTGGCTCTTTGTGGTCTCTCTCTCTTTCTCTTTCTGATTAGAGTTCTGGGTTCAACAGTTTCAACTCCCTGTTATCAAAGGGGCAGAAACAGCTTGATATGGGTGTTCTGTGGGTCTGTTGGGAAGAGCAGGCATGTCAGATAGAATTCTAGACAGAGAATCCAGGCATCCAGGAGGTAAGAATGTACAAAAAGGTGATCTACATTGCTATAGAATAATTTTAGGATTGATGGAAGGTCACAGTCAGAGAATCTATTACGTTGAAGTCAAACACCACCATCAATCTCATCGTTAAGAAGGTCTATGGCCACAAAGTGAGATCTGTCAACTCAACCCAACCACATAAGCATGGAATACCAAAGGGGCTCTAACTTTTTATGCACTGATGTTAAATTTGCAAAATATGCCTTACATCTTTTATTCTAGAAACAATGCTATACATTTTCTATCTGTAGTCATATTTGTGATTTCAGGTTATTGTAGTAATTTCCAACTCCCATGAAGTTGTTTTAGTGTCAGTCATTCCACTTTGTTCATTTTTTAAACAATCCCTCCCCCTTCTCATACACAGAATGTGTGTTGATAAGCTACAGAAAGTCAAGGGTTGAATCTCCCTTGTTCATGGAACTTTGTATTCTTTTAGGGTGTGTTTCTGTATTGGCTCAACGTTTAAGTATCTTCTTACTGAAATTTTAAACAACAGACAAATTTCTAAATGCACGTAATATTGATAACACTTCTAATAGTTTATGCAGACCATTTGGTATAATGGGCCTAGTGTCTAATATACCAGAGCTTAAGAAATACTGATCTAGTGCAACGAATAATGATCCATAAAGGAGGTTGTTTTCTGAAGACAGCCACTGGCCAGCTATTTGCCCTCCACCAAATTCTTTAGGTGGGACACTTGTTTTTTCCATATACAAAATGGGGACAGTGGGCTAATTACATTCTGGACTCTCTTCTATTTCTAAAATGTTACAGTGTACAATGGTAAAATATTTTAGGGTGTTGACTCATATGTTTGATTGTTTTTTTGTTTTTGTTTTTGTTTTTTGAGTCAGAGTCTCACTTTGTTGCCCAGGCTGTAGTGCAGTGGCATGCTCACAGCTACCCACCTCAGTGTAGACCTGCTAGACTATAGCAATCCTTCTGCCTCAACCTTCCAAGTAGCTGGAACTACAGGTGCATGCTACCATGCCCAGCTAATTTTTTTATATACTGTAGAGATAAGGTCTCGCCAAGTTGCCGGGGCTGGTCTTGAACCTATGGACTCAGGCAATCCATTTACCTCAGCCTCCCAAAGTGTTAGGATTACAGGCTGAGACACCGAGCCTGGCCTGATTGTTTCTTAAAAGCACTTAGTAGGCAGGATAAATCTTAATAGCTTATCTGCAAAAAAATATAAAAGTGATGACATATTGGTATTAGTACAGGGTGAATGTGCCTGGCAGAGTGAGTGTTGACGTAGATTTAATATGGAATAATCATGCTTTGCATGCTATTTACTGTTGGAAAAGGTATGTTTGTGAATAGTTACGTGCAAGCTGAGTCTCATTTTCACTTTGTTGAGGTAATTTATAAAATGTTTATTTTTCCAGAACAATGAGTGTATATAGTTCAAAAAAATCAAACAGAAATCCCTCGGGGTTTATAATAATGAAGAGCCCTTCCAATCTCTTCTTATGCACAAGTCCCAATTCCCAGAGGAATCTTATAGTTTTGCTTTAATTGGCCTTGGTTTTGTTATTTCTTTGCATATGCTACTGTTCTTAGATTTGTCCACTTTAGGCATTACTTATTATCTTTTTACACTGGGAGATGATGATTTGTAGGTTGTGTGAGGAAAAGAAAGTAAACACACTTGTTCAATCTGTCATGCTTAACTGGAAGCCTGAAAATGTAATTTTGGAGATGTTTTATTTTTGTTTCCATAGGATCTTTATAGGATAGTAACTAGAGCATTAACACGTATATAGCCTTGGCTCTTTTGCCTGTCCAGTCTCCACGCTTTAAATCTTACAGACAATTTTGGGCCTTTTCCTGTGCACAGGATAATGTCCCTTTTCAGACTCCAAAACTGAGGTGTACAGAGTTACCTCTGCATGGAATCCAAATGCTAGAAATGTTCCTTTCTCTTCCCCATCCCATCCCATGTGCCCGCTGGGAGTACTCCCCACTCCCCACCTTCTTTGAGAATCCTTCCCCAGCCTTCTAGGAGTTGACGTCTTCACTCATGTTTTCCCATAGTCTTGGAGTCTGTGTTTTATATATTTTCTCATGATCTCTCCACCCATTTCCTAGACCTCCATCTTGAGCTCAGACCCTTACGTTCAATTCCCTTTTAGACACCTCACCTCATAGCTGTGCTTCAACCACTTTAAATTCATTAAGTGCGGAATTAAACTCATCCCAGCCTTTTCTAAAGTGGCTTTTTCTTCGGTACTCTATCTTAGTGAATGACATACCTATTGTCTGAGATGCCCCACCTCTCATTGTCCTCTAATCCACCATCCTCCACACCATAAGGATCAAGTAGAAATGAGATCAGACTCCTCCCTTTCTTAAAATTCTTCAATGCCATCAGATACCCTTCTGAGTAAGGCTGATCTGAACATCAGGTGATATAATAGCTACTGAAAGTGTAGCCACCTTTTATTTAGAACTCATTTTGTGCCAGGCAGTGTGCTAAGTGTTATGAATATTATGCAACCTAAATGTGATTGTCTATTTAATTACTAATGTAACAAACATAGTAGTCAGTTTACCAGCCTTATATCATGACTGTGTTCTGAAAGACTAACTATAGCCCCTTCTGAGAGGGCGGTGGATCCCCTGTTCCTGCCCCCACTGGGCATTAAACAAGGACAGGCATGCAACCTAGACTGGGTTAACCAGATTCCCTCTCAAAGAAAACTGGAATTTGAACTTAGTGAGCCTAGTGAAATAGGAGCTCAATGAAAGCTAATCTGGGAGGAATAGCTATTGTTCGTTTTTTGCCTACAGTAGTAAAAGTCAGAAAAGGGAAAGGAAACTGCAGATATTCAGCCCAGAAGTAGAGAGTAGACCTCTGCTCCAAAGTTTAAGGTATGGATTTCTGCCCCTTCTGAGAACTGAGTAAACACACTGCCTCAAGTTCCAGGAGACATCTCTGTGTCTGCCCCTAAATTCCCTTTTACCTAGGCTTAGTGGGTCCTACTGCTTGAAATCAAAGTATTTGTAAGCAAAATATTGGTCCTAACCAAAATTCTGACTTTGAGCTTCTTGAGGAAATGGAGTGTTGACATCTCAGGGCTTAACTCATGGCCTGAGTTGCTTCAGAGGTGCTTCATAAATGAATGAGTGTGTTAGTAGATAAATCAGTTTATCCTGTGTTCTAGGTACCTTCAGAAGTTCAAACTCAGAGTGTGACTCCCAAGACCTAGGGTTCCTGGGTTTGTATTACTTCGCTACTTGAATTAATTGGACTTGTTTTAAGGTTTGTTATGGCAGTTTGGGATTCTATTTTGTATATGTGATACATTTTCTAATCCAACCCAATTATTTCTTTTAATAGTATACTAAGGCTGTTTGACCTATAATTAATAGGAAGTATTTTCTTAGAGACATTTAGCAGCTGAAAAAAATATTAAGGCTAGTGTTTAGTGTAGTTCATTATTTGATTTTTTTCAACCAGTTACCTGGTATCTAGTACCCCAAAGATGGCATTACCCACGTGTGAGTGTGTGTCTATTTCTGTGTATGTGTAACTCCAAACACCCAGTAATATATACTTGGCTGGGTTTATAATTGAAAAGGGTCATGGGAACAAAACTTTTCAAAAATGTAAATATTATTTTCCTGCTTTCTATTTTATTAGTGACTGATAGGAATGATTAATGGCTACAGAAATGCAAGAGATTCACTAGTTGTAACAAGGAGGAAACATGGGTGTGATTCATGCAGATGTGTCTTGACATGGGGCCGTAACAACAGCTAAGATGTATTCATTCTGGTGGCTGCTAGGTACCCTCCATTCTACCAGACTGTGTCCCTGGTGAATGATAAGAATGCAGACTACACCAGGGCTCAGAGATCTGCCTCCTAATAGCACGTTCCAGAACATCTTTAGGCCTCTGTTTTCTTGTTGCTGTTGGTTTTTTTTTTTTAATCAATAGATTGGAACTCATTACATACTCTTGTTCTCATGAACCTCGTCCTCACCTATAGGACACAAAGCAGCATCTCAATAAGTGCTAGTGATGGTTATTGTTGTTTAACTCAAGGAGAGTTATTTAGTTGCAATGAATTAAAAATTGGATGCCCATAGTGAAACATGTCGGTGAGGCCCTAAAGAAGGATAGCATTTTCAGAGATCGATAGCATTTATCACAAATAACATTATCACACTGGAATATGTTGAAGCATCTTCATCACCTATACTAGACAACACCAAGGTTACAAATGTTTGAGCATCTTTGCTGTATTCTCCTTAATATGGAAACTAGAAATATAATAAGAGCTTTAAAGCATTGCTTATCACTGTGATTAAAAACAGTCAAAAAATAAATTCAGCTAAAGAAGTTCCTGCAGTTTTTAGAAAATGCCTCAGCTTATAAAAATGGTACTAAAATCTTCTTGATATAATTATTTCTAATTCCTATTTCGTTATTCATGGTTTCTAAAGACTCAGCATATTAACTGGAACTGGGAAAACTGATGTTCTTGGATGTCATTTTATCAGACACTGACTGTCATTTAAACTTCCACTTAACAAATAGTGGAGTGCTTGCCATACTACCAGGCGCTGTCCTAAGTCCTCAATATACAGTGATGACCAAAGGAGACAAACGTCCTATTGTCATGGAATAAGCCTTCTAGTGGGGAAGAAGCTAAGGTCACTAAAATAAGCAGATTATTTCCAAATGTTAGAAGTAGTGTAGAAGAAATACAACAAGGGGTTGTGACAGCAACTGGGTTGGGCAGGTGAAGATATTAGGTGGGTGATAGAGGAATAAGCTCTCAGGAAGTGACTTGAACTGAATCACTGGCATAATAGTTTGGGTTGTTTTCCGGTCCAAATCCCAAGTTAAAATGTGACCTCTAGTGGGAGGTGACTGGATCATAGGGGCAGATCCCTCATGAATGGCTTTGTGCCACCCTCACCACAATGAGTGAGTTCTCGCCGTATCTGTTCACTCAAGAACTAATTGTTTAAAGGAGGCTGACACCACCTCTTCCTCTCCATCTTTCACACTCACCATGTGACACATCTGCTCGCCTGCCGGTTCTCTTGCCTTCTGCCATGAGTAAAAGCCTCCTGAAGCCTCACCAGAAGCCAAGCAGCTGCTAGCACTATGCTGAACTATGAGCTATACATCGCCCAACTTCAGGTATTTCTTTATAGCAATGCAAAATGAATTAATACAGACGTGAACGATCACGAGAGATAGGCTTGGTGAAGATGGGAAGAAAGAGCATTTCAGGCAGACACCTACAGACTGAAGCATGCTGTAGTATTTCAGGCAGACACCTACAGGCTGAAGCATGCTGTAGTAAATGGAATCAGATTCTGTGCCCTAGAACCCAGGTTGTTATTCTATACAGCAATGAGTTCACAGATATGGAAGTTAAAGGTCTTGAGATGAGGCCGATTACCTTGAATTATCCAAGTGAGCCTTAAACACCATCACAAGTGTTCTTACAGGAGAGTGGCAGGGAGAGATTAGACACCAAAAAGACCCACAGAAGAGGAGAAGTGATGTGAAGATGATGGAAGACTGGAGTGATACAGCCACAGTAAAGGCGCAGCCACAGTAAAGGCATGCCTGAAGCTACCATGAGCTGGGAGAGACAAGAAACAACTTCTCCTTTAGTGCCTGTGGAGGGGTCATGGCCCTGGCAACACCTTGATGTTGGGCTTCTGGCCTCCAAAATTGTGCGAGACTAAATTTCTGTTGTTTTAAGCTACTGAGTTTGAGGTAGTGTGTTACAGCAGCTTTAGGAATCAAATACACAGCATGAGTGAATAGTAGGGTGAGAGGTGATGAGCAGATCTTTTAAGGGTCTCGTAAACATCACTAGATTTTCTTCTAAATGCAGTGGAAGGTGTTGCCTTGGAGAATTTTACACAAATCGGTTCGGTTGCTGGCTGTCAGTGGGGAAATAGATTATGGTGGGGGAGGGTTTATGCAGGAGTTAAGAATGAAAACAAGCTAGTTAGGGATCACTTGAAGTATTCCAAACAAGAAATGATGGTAGCTTGGTCTCAGGTGGATAGAGTAGAGGTGGAACACAGTAGATGATCCAGATGGTATTTTGATGAAGAGTCAACAAAACTCACAGATGGATTGGATGTGGTACCTAAGACAGAAGCATCTTGATCTGAGTGAAAACAAAACTATACAATTAAGGGCAAAATACCTGGTTATGTTCATCCTATGTCCAGGAAATTGAGTCTCACAGATCTTAATTTTTTTATTTGATTGGTAAAGAAATAAAATTAAATCATCTGTAAAATAGATTACTCCTAAGGTAACTTTCTAAGATATTTTAGCTATCTTCAGCTCAACTATAATTGGAAAGAGACGAGACTATTTGTGTTTAAGAGTGTTGTGGAGAGTATATACCTCTACTGGGGGATTTTGAAAAAATGTGTCAGAGCATGCTATAGAATGTACCAATCCATACACTCCTCCTCTGAAAATTTTAACATAACTCCTTTTTTTGAGGTTCTTAGAAACTACAGTCATGCATGGCCCCAGTACACTCAGATATTACAAGGACCATCAGGGTAAAATTCTATTTTCATATTTATCATTATGGACAGTAACACAAGCATTGTGATAAAAGTAATTGATTAAAAATTGATTAACACTTACAAGAACTTCCATAATATTTATTCTCTGTTAGTTGTAGTTCACTAATAAAGGGTAAAATTTGAGAAGTTATATGTTTTGTTCATTATTCAAGTAGGATATGAAAGATTCTTATACACATTACTCAATTTTCACTACTTAGGAAAACAATTTTATGTGATGACCAGTATTCAAAATCAATTCATAAAAATGAAATGTTATTTAGCTATAATAATAATAAATATGAGATAATTATAATAATGAAATGGTAATATTTGGATATATTAATATAGTAACAATGAATTGAAATGGTAATATTTAAATATAATAAAATTATAATAGCTAAATCATGTTGATTGTTACTGGAGGCTAGGGATTCCTTTATGAGTTATAAGCTATTCTTTATTTAAACTTCATAACAAATTCTAGCTCTAATTCTAGTGTTGGAAGAAACATTGTCAATTCTGGACTGAGACAGTTAAAAGTCAGTATGCCTCTTCCATTGATCTGTTCTCTTACTGTAGCAACATTAGAGGTTTAAATAGTGGTGTTATGAGACACTTTGAGTTAAATGAGATGAAAAGGTAGTTTTGGTACTGTGACACAGCCTATCCAACCCTGACTAATACAGTAACTTCATAATATACATATATATATATGTATGTATATATGTATGTATATATATGTATGTATATATGTATAATATAATAAACAATATATATATATTATTTATTATATTCTTAGAACATCATGAAAAGTTAAGCTTGGTATTAAGGCATTATGTTTTATTTTGACAAGTCAATTAATTGCACTCTTATAATCTCTGTTAGAATAATCACTGGTTAAATGAGGAGAAGGTAATTGTCTCTATGAAAGCATATATATTCAGCATGAAGAATTTTTTTAAAAGGAAGATGTATATTACCTGTAGTAACTAGATCATTAGTCTACTTTCTTTATAGAATGGCTTCATAATCCACCATTATTAATTTAAAGAATATAAAGAGCACAGGAGAATTGAAAAGATATTACAAATAGTAGACGTCTAGAAGAAATCACTGTGAAGGAAGAGCTCCCAGCAAGAAAGGTTGCAAAAGAGGCTACAGGGAACTCAGACAGTGGCCACTGAGCATTTTATGTCTAACTATTGAAAAGTAGGTAACTATATTGTTACATCTCTATAAAGAGCGGAAAAAAAGAAAACAAGAAATCCTTAGAGTAATAGCTGAAACTCGTGTGGTATGTCCCTGTCAAGATCATGTCACTTGTGTAGACTTTTTTTTTTTTAATACATGGTTTAAATGAATTTCATTAGAACTCTTATCTATTCAGTATAGTTTTAGATAGCTAACTATAAGGAAGAAACAAAAAGAGAGAGTATCAGCAAAAACCAGAAGTCGACCTAAGAATAAGTGATATTAATTTTATACATCTGGGTTAAAAAATGACAGTTTTATTTAATACTGCCTGGATTTCTGGTACTTTTCTCTCCTTTGCTGTGCTCACCATGTCTGAAGATATTTAAATCTCTAGATTTCCTGAACCTGAAGGGGAGAATGTGTGTGTGTTTTTTTAACAGAGCCTCTCTGATACAAACATCCAAAGATCCTTCCTGGTACCACTCGTCAGTTTTATCTTCACTTTACCACCCTTCTGCAAATGCTCAGAGTTTCAACCTAGAGGTTATCTCATCGACAAGTAAATCGCCAGGCACCCCCACCCTTTTTTGTCCCCAGTTCATTGCCATTTAGGATACTTAAGGAAAACTCTGGGACTGTGTCTCTGTCTAAGATTAGATAGCATTTCTTCTCATTGGTGGCAGCAAGCCTTCAAGGCATGATTGCTAGACCAGAAATGCCACTTGCTGTAAGTTGACAGAGAAATTGCATTTACAGCCATTGTCCCATGCTACATTACTCTGGATAGCAAGGTACCAGCTTTAAGAAAGAACACATTCCATTATTTGAATAAATATTTTTTGAGTACCTACGATAGTTTAGGCTCTAGGGATATGTAGGCAAGGTCTCTGCTCTCGTAAATCTATTTTAATAGGCAGGTGCTGTGGGGGAAATGGTAAACAAATAATCAGTTAACTGAATGCACTGACTTGAAGATACAAATTTGGTTTGGCACATTTTGGCAATTTTGAAGTCAGTTGCTGCTCGCGGTTAAAGGTGCCTTCCTCACCACAGGCCAGGCAGCAGTAGTGATGTGGCTGTAATTTCCTTCTTATGCCCAAATTTTTTAAAAGAGGGGTATATATAGTTGCCACCTCAGCTGAGTTGTGATTAGTTGGTATTACACAGGTTGAGTTTAATTGCCATCTAAAATGTCTTTGAGAAGATCATACCATGAATGGACATTAAAACAAAAAGCTATTGTTCCTGCAGAAAAGACAGTAACAGAAAAGTGGGACCTAACTTTGATATTAATGAAGCTAATATTTGTATTTGAAAGAATGACAACTTCATATTTTATTGCAGAATGATAAGCATGACCCATTTATATTTTCCTATTTATGTGTGTACAAGAGTGGCATACGATAAAAATCAATGTCTACATAAATCTAAAAGAGCTCTTCCAATTAAGTATACCATCAAAATTCAAAGTGACAAGAAAATATCGTGTCGTAGTTTAATTGGCAGCACTTAACTTTCTTAGGAGTATTCAAAATAATGTGCATCTTATAACTGATGGCCTTTTCGATTCTGTGAAATGTAATTAGCAAACCAAATATATCAGGTGGTCAGAAGGTCTGTGAAAAGAATAAAACACGATGAACTGATAGAAAATGGCTGGAGCCAGGGAAAGAGGAAGAGTTATTTAGATATTCTGCTCTGAGAAGGTCTCTCTGAGGATGTTTGAGCCAAAACTTGCATGTCAAAAATGAACCATGCTCCAAGAAGAGCATTCCAGAAAAAGGACAGCAAGGTCAAGGGCCCTGAGGGCGAACACAGGTAGTTTATTCAAGCAGTAAGAAAGGTGGTGTAGTTGAGTACAGGATTGACTGATATGTTTCATCAGCCAGAGATATTAATTTATGTCACCCACATACTGCCATTCCCCCAGCCAAGATCATTTCTCTGGCCATCTGGAGAAAAGTGGCTCATCTCATGCTCACCTTGAATCAGTTCTGCTTTTTCTCTATGCTACTGTCAGAACTGCTGTGGCCATTATTCTTTCATTGTTTGGCAGATTACCACCTAGCGACCACAAACATCTCATTAGTCTTCCTACTCTCTTGGTAATGCCCTGTCTCACAAGGCTGAACCGGTGCCTGAGACTCTACTCAAAGTTTTGGTAGTGAACTTAGAACTTAGAGGGTCATTCTTCCCAGTCGTATACCCATCTTGCACCTCCATCCACCTGAATGTCTGAAAATCTCAACTCCTATTGTATCGCTTAGCCCCCGGGTCTCTCCGTTTTGTTATTCTTTATCGTCTATGCTCCATCACCTCCTTTAATTTTCGATGCTGAGCACTTTATCTGTTTCTTCCTTTCTCTATCTCCTTTCAGCTCTTGCCTTCATGTCTCACCTTCTACCTCCAAGAAACTGATCAAAGTATTTAACTTAAGAAATTTCTTCTTTAAGAAGAACTCAAATGCCAACTTTCTAAGAGGGCAAATTTTGCACCCTGCTGCTTCAAGGCAGTATCTGATGTTGGTGCACAATTCTTCCTGCAAACATTAGAGCAAGGTTTTATTCTACTCTGTTTTCCTTCTCCTCTGCGTTACAAGTAAAAAAAAAAAAAAAAGGAAAGAAAGAAAGAAAGAAAACATGTTCCTGGAGACATGACTGGAAAGGCATGTATTTATTTCCATGTGTCTGTTCATGATTCAAGATGATCACAGGAGGAAACGTTACGGGTTGAGGGGAAAGTTGACAAGAAGAACTGTAAAATCTTCATGCTGCTGTTATGTGTCAGGGCTTCCTCATCATTAAACCACTCTCCAGGGTGCCTAAATAGCTGCCACACAGTGCTACCTGGGAAGATAAAAAATATTTGAAGTTGCCAAAAGGAGAAAAGGGGAAAAAAGAAAATGACAATCACAGAGGGAGACTTCAGTTGTGGAGAAAATAGAGCACTCTGATTGGAGGCAGAGCTCTGTTTTGTGTTCTGCCAGGTTCCTTGCAGTTTGCTGTGTCTCCTATGTTTTCAAAAGGTGTGTGCAGGCTTCTAGTTTATTCCAAAAATTTCAAGGCTTACTTGCAGAAGATTTACAGTGTTCAGCATGAGTGGTGGTCACAGCACTGATTTGGAAATTCTGTTCAATCATGGTGAGTATGCATTTTCTAGGTCACCATGAGGATAATTTAATTTCTCAATGCCATATTGTAATTAAGAATTATGAACAGCAGTAACAGCCACAACAGCAAAAATAACAATCCCTGCCATTCATTGAGCATATTTTTGTGTGTAGGCCAGTGCCAAGGGTGCCATGCACATTACTAATGTGTATTATTTCATTTACTCCTCACAGTAAATCTTCCAGGTAGGTGTGATTTGTTCCCCTCATTTTAGAGGTCAGTAAATTGACAACTAGTGAGGTATGTAATACAATTCCTAAAGTAGAAGCCAGAATTCCAAACCAGATCTCCTTCATTTCAGATTCAGCTCTATGCTGCCTCTTCTGAATCAGTAATTTTTTTATAGTAAACATGTTATTCACTGTTGATGAGACTTACAAAAGAAAACAGAAACACATGTGTCATCAGTGTCATCATGTGCGGAGTCATCCATTTGTGCCTTTTCATGTACCCAGAGGGTCTCAAGTGGGGGTGACACTGTCATCCAGAAACGTTTGGAAGCACAAGAGGTGTTTTGGTTGTTGTGATGAATGGAGTTACCGCAGGCATTTGGTGGAGATGAGCTAAGCAGTGGGTGGAGTTGTGTTTGGGCATAGATTTTAATTAAACCATACAGCATTTTTTTTTGATGGATTAGTCCATTTCTACGCACACTAGCATTTACTCTGTCTTCCTTTTCCTCATTCAGGATGGCATATTATTAGCTAAGGTATTACGCACCTATGCCACATGGTATCAATAGGCACAGGTGATGTCCCTTTATACTCTTCTTTTCTTCTCAGGTGGGCCAGGGTAGATTTAACACTTAACAAGTTATGATAGACAGAAATTAGGGCCAGCTGGGTGAGGAGGCTGCTGGGATGCAACGGAGCTTTGATAATGGTTTCTCGCAGTTGCCATGTTTGTGCTAGTTCTTCTGCAGGTCCTGGTCATGACTGATTGACCCATGGGAATTCCTGTGACTCCAGCTGGACCGATCACTTTCTTCTAGGAATTCATAACAGAAATGGAGATAGGTGAAGAGACCGAATGTAGTGGGACACGAAATACTAATATCAATGCTAGGAACTAAGTAACTGAATAGCAGTGCTGTAAGCTAGGGGAAGGCCCACAAATTTCTGTGCTGAAGATCTCTGGGCTGCCCAGGGTCTTGGCTTTAGCATTTCTTAGCACTGGTTAGTTGTTAGTATTCTTATTTCATTTTTTGAGCTCTGTGCTTTTCAAATGTATATATACACACACATGTACATACACACACATATAAACACACACATATATATATCACACACATCCACACATATGTTTAAATTAAGCCATAGTAAGTTTCATTGCTTGCAACACCAACAAACAAAGCCTTGGCTAGCATACAAGTACATCAGGACCACAAGTGATATTAAAGCTCTTCTGTGCAATAATGTCTTCAAAGATAGTTTAGAATTTCATAAATGTGTACTTTTGAATGCCTGATAAAACCAGATTAGAAGCCGGGCTCGGTGGCTCAGCCTGTAATTCCACGCCTTTGGGAGGCTGAGGTGAGTGGATTGCCTGAGCCTGCGGGTTCGAGACCCGCCTGGGCAATGAGACCTCATCTCTACAATAAATCAAAAAATCAGCCGGGCATGGTAGCACATGCCTGTAATTCCGGCTACTTGGAAGGCTGAGGCGGAAGGATCGCCGGAGCCCAGCAGGTCGAGGCTGCGGTGGCCGGGAGTGGCCACTGCACTCCAGTCTGTGCGACAGAGTGAGACTCCAACTCAAAAAAAACGAGATTAGAATTCAGACTTCCACTCAACACAGATTTGACCCCTTTGAAAGGTGAATCCAACATTGTCACTTTGTTCCGCTTTCATCTATGACAGTGGTTTTCTGACTTACTGCACATTCATACCACCTGAAAACTTTCAAAACTCTCTCAGTCCAGATCACACCCCTACTGATTGATTAAACCAGACGGTCTGGGGTGGGATTTAGGCATCCGTGTCTCTGAAGATGCCCAGGCTATTGCAATGGGCAGTAAAACGTGGGAATCATTCACCTGAAGACAAAAATCTTCATTGCCTGGCTTCCCCACTCCAATCTCACCTCCTGCCGCCTCCTGCCACCTCCTCCCACTTTAAGTTCCCATATGATGTTCTCCACCTTTCTTTATTAACTCCGCCTCCTCCCTAAAGAAACTCCACTGAACAGAGTTTAAACACTACTGTTCTAGTGCCAAGGCGTAATATGCAGCTGGGAGAGCTCGTATAATTTGTTCCTCCGAGGGTATTAATGTTTGGAAATGATTTTTTTCTCTAAACTAGAGTGCTTTCACAGCTATTCCTATAATAACTCCTTTTATTTGCATGGCAGGGTGTGCTGCCGTGTGGGAGGGAAAGAAGCAGAGTTGTAGCCAATGCCTGGGAATGTGCCCATCTCTCAGCCACTGTTAACAGAGAATGTACAAATGGTTGGCATGAGCCCGTCAGTTGCACCACATCTGTTACCTTACATTGTCATGCTCTTCGCATGTGTCTCTCTCTTACTAGACCTTAATCTCCTTAAGAACAGAAATTGCTTCCTCATGGTCTCTATTTCTTTAGCATCTAGCCTAAGACCTGGCACATAGTAAGTATACAACAAAGGTTGTTTTTCTCCTTAAAAATCAACTACATGCCGGGCTCGGTGGCTCAGCCTGTAATCCCGCGCCTTTGGGAGGTGAGTGGATTGCCTGAGCCTGCGGGTTCGAGACCCGCCTGGGCAGCGAGACCTCATCTCTACAATAAATCAATCAGCCGGGCGTGGTAGCGCATGCCTGTATTTCCGGCTACTCGGAAGACTGAGGCGGAAGGAATCGCTGGAGCCCAGCAGGCGAGGCTGCGGTGACTGGGAGCGGCCACTGCACTCCAGTCTGGGTGACAGAGTGAGACTCCAACTCAAAAAAAAAAAAAAAAATCAACTACATAACAACTAGAACTTGTTTGAGTTAAGAGAGACCCAGTGAATAGTACTTATTTTCCCCTCTGGGTTTTGAACCACTGGGAAACCAGCAAAAGGACAAGGCAGATATTACTTGTAAAACTGGACTTGAGGATGTCTTTTAGAGGTGAGGTTCCTTGCTGCTTATGAAATCCCAATCTTAGAGCCCAGCCAGCCCTGTTGGATAAGGGGAGGCCTTCTCAGTGCTCTGTTCTGGTGAACTTCAGACAGGGAAGGGTTGATCAGAGATTGTGCCTCTTGCCTGCAAGATGGTCTCTCAAAAGGGAAGGGCAGTAAGGACTACTCAGGTCCAGATTTTCTTTCACAATTCACTGAATGTACACCAGGCTACTCTTCTGTAAGAATGATCAAGAGAGCAGTGAGGGCTTAGGGATGTGAGACCAGTGGAGCTCTCTCCTCATAGGAAATATCGGGAGTAATGGAAATGGCTTCACCTGACCCTTTTTCCCCATCACTGTGACCATGTGGAGTTACTCTGTGGTGCTACAGCCTCAGCCTGAGAGCTTTGGTTGCCATTGTCTGATATGTAGGAGGGTCCAATGCCCACTCTGTGTAATGGTGTCTCTGTTACTCTAATGTCCTGCATTGAACACCTCACATTGTACATGTGCAGTGATGGCATCACCATTAATCACAGGATAAACGATTTCACTCATTGCATAACTTTAGCATCAGAAGCACTCACACCGTACATTTGCTAATAAAATTATAGATGTTTGATATTTATATTTTTGCAAATAAATTAGGAGAATATTTTGTGTTCTTATGAGGAATCGTTGGTAAATACAATAAAACAATAACATGTAATTTGATTCCTAAAATGTTCCTAGTAATGAGACATTCCCAAGAACCTATAAACAAGAAGCATTTGGGGCCAGTGTCCTGTGGTTTTATTTGAATTTAGGTCTGAATACATATCATTACTATTTTAGAGTAAACAGATCCCTGACAATTTTCATATAAACAATTTAGAAATCTGAAATTGAGGCTTCCCACAAGCACTTAAGGTAGTAATTCTCTCAGTATAATGCAGTAGTAATAATAAACAGAAAGAAGGTGCATGAGTGTTTTCTTGTGATGTGAAGTCCTTTATAAGGATTGTTTCAGTTGATCCAGAAAACAACCCTGTGGGAATATATTTAGCTGTATTGTCAGATAAAGATACGTTTAGAGAGGTTAAGTAACTTGCTCAAGGTCAAATACCTGCTAAGCAGGAAATTCAGACTCCAGAGCACACGCGTCTTGACCTCTAAGCCATGCTGGGAAGGAGACTCACTTTCTAATCATCAGTGAGGCTCATAACCAACATAGCCACTTTCATATCTCTCTTTCGCTCTCATTACTGCTTAATGGAAGAAACGACTAAATTTCAGCTGTTCCTGAAATTTAACAGGACTGCCCAAGGGAGAAGCTGGGATTCTTTAGTCAATACAAAAAGCTTAGTTATAGAGTACATTATCAGAATACTCCTTTTTGGTAGCAATTTTAACAGTAAAAAGAGATAAGGCTAAAAATTCATGTTTCTGACTCATCTAATTTAAACAAAAAGCTAGCTAAATAATCCTTTTTATTATATTTTATTTGGAGATGTACAAAAAGTTATTTTACTGACTTGGCTGGAGCCTTTAAGATCTTTTATCTTAAATCTTTAAACAGTTTATGTGAATAGTAAAGCCTGCGTGTGGAATGCAGCTTTTCTGGAGTGGGAAATTCTCGTTTTAGAGCCTTTAGGAAACAGTATGGTTTGGACTAGAGTCACTACTAAATAAAAGCTCATTAAAATATTAAAAACAACTGCATTTGCTTATCAAAACTTTGCTTCACTGTAAACTGGTAAGAAGCATCTCAACTTTTTGTAGCCACTTTGATAAATAAATTTTATGAATCTATTCCGAATAAATTAGAAATAAATGTGAAAATAGCTAATTTAATGACCATAAACATTTATAATATCTTCACTTAGTGAAAATGAGAGCCTTAAATAGCTGTTAGTTTTCTACTTATAGGAATCTCTACTCTAATGGTTGTTGACACCAGACATCTGGTAAAGGGGAACTCACCACCATATAAAACAGTCCAGGCACAGTTGGTGACTCAGTAGTATAAAAGTTCCTTTAATCCTTAAGGTGGAATCTACTTCCTAGAGGTGCCCATGGTTTGCTCTGACTTTCCTTTCAATGACTGCATACACAATGTTTCTTCCTTCCTATTTGACTTGAAAAAGGCTAAGAAAGCTTAAGGCCGCTTTCTCTAAGGTTCTGGTTAGGCTATCTTTTCCCACTCTATACATTTTCTTTAGGAATGGCTCTATTTGTGCTCATTTCTGCAATTACCATCTGTATATTATGAATTCCTAGGTATTCCTCCTCAGCCAGACTTTTAGATCGAATTGCTTGCTGGATGTCACTACTTCCATATTTTACCAATATCACGTAAATTTCACCATATCATATCAATTCAACATGACAAAAAGACAATTATTATTTTTCCTGCCAAATATACTCTTCATCCTGTGTTTTGTACCCAAGTGAATAGCTTTAGAAGGACTGTGGTAGTTGGGTCTTTGCCAATTTAAAACAAGTTTGTTTTTTTTTTAATTTGATTTTTCTACAGCACCCAATGACTACAGCAGATACTAAAACACAGAAAAAGAAATAGTAGTAATTAAGTGAAATTAGAGAAGTGTGAAATCCCATGAGGAATAAAACACAACAAAATACAGATATGTTCAACACAAAGGGCATTTGAAAAATCTTTCAAAGTATGCATTAAAATTGCAAGCTCTGCTAACAAGTTTATTTTTCCTTTGAATTCATGAATTCAGGATAATGATGAAAGAATGTCACTTTAAACATATTTAATTGGTTGAACTCATGGCTGCAGGATATTATTGACTCATAGTTTACTAGGTTTAAAAATTGATAGAATACTTATCAATAATAGATGCTTGTACTTATTACTTAACATTCACCAGGCAGCCATAGTTTGGTTTTTTGTTTTGTTTTTTTCCTCCATACACTGGTAAAACTGTGGTTTGAGACAATTAACTAGACATTTCAAGAACTTTTTCCTTGAATTGTCTAGACAATTGTCCAGATGCCCTGTTTGCCTTTCATATGCAGGCAAGGTGATAAAATATAAAGTTTGTTTTCTTCTTTAAAGGTCCTGTTATAGGGGGGAAAAAAGACATTATTGTTCAAAAGCAGCTTCCCAGCTATTAATGAGGACCTAAGCATTAATTTCCAGATATCAAATAATCTCTGTTATGGTCAGCAGTTTTCAAAATGCTATGCTGCCAGTCTTTTACTTGTTTTAAGTTTGTGTTTGTTTTTGATGTTTTTGAAACAAAATTGATTGTTTTTCAAATATAATACCATATTTAATAAATCTTCCTACCACGGAAGTTCCCAGGAAAACATTCTTTAACAAAAAAGGAGAGATAAAAACAAAACTCCCCAAACTCCCCAATGGTTTCGACTGTTGGGATTTGCTTTAGTAGGAAAAAAAAAATGTAAACACAGCTGTGTGGCAAGTGTGGGAGAACCAGGGTGCTGCTTCCACGATCCTTGTCCTTACACGTCTAAGCTTGGGCTCAGTAATTTGTTACTTCTCATATCAACTTTTTCTCCATCTCTCTTTTTGTTCTTTATTCCTTTTATACAAACACAGTCATCAGGATCAAGGTGAGCTGTACAAATTCCACGACTAGTCATCTAAAAACTGAAATTAAGGGCAAGTTTATTTTTCTTTCCACAAGCTTTTTGATTATCCAAAGTTAACAAATTTTTGTGCATTGTAAATTGTACTTTAAGTACTACATAGGACCAGAATAAAGTCACTTGACTATCCCCAGGTTTGCTGCTATGTTATCAGGTGTGTTATAGTTCATGAGCGACACTTTCTTCACCTGTAAAATGAGGCTAGTGTTCACCCAAAAATGATGTGTTGAAGAATACAATGAAGATTATATGTGAAGAATCTAGATAAACACTTGGCACATTGTCAGAGCTCAAAATACATTAGAAATTATTATAGATCTCATGTTGCTCGTATACAATAAGAGGACTATGTCAGGGATACTGCAACTATGGTTTGCAAATCAGTACCAGTATTGGGCCTTGATAAGTTAAGTACAGAAATTGACAGTATGTGTGTACAAATTTTACATAATTTGCCAGAATAGTTTTATGGCTATTGAGTCTAATAATAAAAAACTGGAACTTGTATTCTTGTAGATTTTGCTTTTTTATTATTTTATTTTGCATTCATTCATTTTTTACTATGTTTTGCAAAATTATTGGTCTATGGCAGATTGAAAATTAAAACAAAAAAAAAAGTCAGTTGTTCACCACAAGTAGCTTATTATCACTTGACCAAGTAACTTCTACAATATTCTTTCTAGCTCTAAATTTCTGTAATTCTCCATAAATATACACTTATTTCAAAGAACTGTGAAATGTATTCACAACAGATACAGATGTTTTTAAGCAAAATTGTTTCATTGAATTAAAATTCCAAATATGTACCCCTTAATATTTATTCACATTGCCACCTGGATTAGAAAAGACATTATAGGTGCCTGAGGAAAAGAATGATGTGTCTGCATTGTTGACAATCAAATTAAACTTTAAATTTGTTCTTAAAATTTAATCTATTTAGATTCAAAGATCTGTTTTTAATGAAAAGCAGCAGGAGGCAACAAAACATCTGTTGGATTAAAAGAGAAATCAACCCAGGTGCAGTGGCTCATGCCTATAATCCCAGTACTTTAGGAGGCCGAGGCAATAGGCTTCTTGAGCCCAGGAGTTCAAGACTAGCTGGGCTACATAGTGAGACCTTGTCTCTCTACAAATAATTTTTTAAAAAATTAGTCAGACGTGGCAGCATGCCTGTAGTCCCTGCTATTTATGAGGCTCAAACAGAAGGATCACCTGATCCCAGGAGGTCGAAGTTGCAAAAAACCATGACTGTGCCACTGAACTCCAGTCTGAGTGACAGAGTACAGTGTGCACAGGTGGAGGTGATGGGTACACGTAAAGCCTGAACCCAAGACTTTCTGGACCTGCCAAAGCTATTGAAATAAAAATATATATTATAATGAAGAAGAAAGCAAAGAAAAGTTATTAAAATAGATAAAAGAGAAATCTTTCACTTCTCAGAAACACCAATTCCTTTTATTTAAATGTCCTGTGATGATGGTCAAGTTAGTCAATTCAACTTTATTGTGGACCTACTGTGTACAGGCTGTGCTTTGCATTTGAACTATGGAGAAAAACAGAGCCAAATATTATTTCTAGCTTTCAGAGGACTTCTGATCTATTTTGGGAATACAGCATGTAAACAGGAAAAAAGAAAATGGTTGGCTCATTGTGAAAGGATGGTAGTAAAAGCCAAATGAGTTTAGGAGAAGTGTCATCTCAAAAGGAATGGAAGCACCCAGTCAAGGATGATTCTTTACTGGAAAAAAAAAACTGAAAGAAAAAGAATGAAAATGGCTGTTATAGAAGCCATGAAAACTAATACAGAGGCCAGCAACAGTGCTGTCATTGTCTTCTTCCTAATTTTAAAAATAAATTAAACACTAGCACAGCTACAAGTCCAACCAGGAGATGTTTATTAATATACCAGTCACCAAACAAAAAAACAGCAGAAATGAACTCATCTCTCCCTTCTGCCACAGTCATCTACCAGTCACATATGAATTAAAAATTACTTGAAAAATTACCTTTCAGATTTTCTTATATGAAGTAATGAAAGGAGATATAGATCATAAATCAGATCTAAGGGTGCATCCTAATTCATGTTCTGTCTGACTGTAAGCTTACCATTTGGGTCACATGGATAAAATAAGAAATCTCAAGAGATTAAAAAAGATTTTGAACTAAATGAAAATAGAAGCACAACTTATCTAAATTTGTGGAATGCCGAAAATCAGGGCTTAGAGGGAAATGTACAGTGTTGAATGCATATATTAGAAAAGAAGAGAGATCCAAAATCAATAATCTAAGCTTCTAACTTTAGAAACCAGAAAAGAGTAAATTAAATCCAAAGTAAGTAAAAGAAAAATATTATAAAAATTAAAGAAATGGTCAATGAAATTTAAAATAGGAAATCAATAAAGAATCAACAGAACTAAAAGCTATTATATTTGAAAATACGAATAAAATCAACGAGCCTCTAGCCAGGCTAACTAAGAAAAAAATGGAGAGGATACAAATAACTATAAGAAATTAAGGCAAATATATTACTATAGATTATATGGACATAAAAATAATGATAAAGGAATACTAAGGATTATTCTATGCTCACAAATTTGGTAACCTAGATAAAATGAATCAATTTGTGAAAGACACTATCTGACAAAACTTAAAAAAAGAAGAAACACATAATCTCAAGCTTATCTCTATTAAATAAATTTAATCAACAATTTTTTAAACTTTAAGAACAGAAACTACCTGGCCCAGATGGGGTCACACATAAATTCAACCAACATTAAGGAAGAAGTTATATCAACTTTTTTCATTCACCTTCAAAAGATAGACTCAGAGAAAATACTTTTTATCTCATTCTATGAGACCAGAATTACCTTAATACACAAAGTATATAAATATATTATAAGAAAAAACTACAGATTAATATTTCTTATGAACATAGATGGCAAAAGTTTCAACCAAATATTGGCAAATTAAATTTAAAAATGTATACAAAGAAGTATGACCAAGTTGGATTTATTCCAGGTATGTAAGGCCAGTTTATCACATTTGTAAGTCAGTCAATGTAATCCATCACATTAACAGGATAAAGAAGAAAATCCCATGATCATATCAATAAATGCAGAAAAAACATTTAACAAAATCCAATACCATTCATGATATCAAAAAATAACTCTCAGTAAGCTGGAAAGAGAGGGGAATCTTCTCAACTTAATTCAGAATATTCATTAAAAACACAGTTAAAATCATACTTTCTAAGGAGAAACCAGAATCTTTCCCTCGAAGATTAAGAACAAAGCAGGAATGATGTCCCATATCACTACTTCTTTTTAACATGGTCCTGGAAATCCTAGCTAATGCAATAAGACAAGAAAAGGAAATAAAAGGTATACTGATTGGGAAATGTCCTAGTTCAGGCTACAACTTACCATAAACTGGCTACTCATAGCTGCATGTTGGGAAGTCAAATATTAGGGTGCTAGCAGATTAGGTGTTTGATGGGGGCTCTTTTCCTGGTTTGCAAATGGAAGTCTTCTCATGTATCCTCACATAGCCTACAGCAGAGAGAGACAGGAAGCAAGCTCTCTTGTGTCTCTTCCTATAAGGGGACTTACCCCATTTATGAGAGGGCCACTCTCATGATCTAGTCACTGCACAAAGACTCTATCTACTATTACTATCACTTTGACTTACATGTAAATTTGAGGGGGGTGGATACAAATATTCAGTCCCCAACAGAAAGAAATAAATATAACTATTCTTGTTCACAGATGTCATGATTATCTGTGTAGAAAATCTGAAAGAATTGACAAAAATACTGTTGGAACTAATAAGTGATTATAACAAGACTGCAGGACACATAGTTAATATACAAAATTCAGTACTTTTCTATATATTAGCATTAAACAAGTAGAATTTGAAATTTAAAACACATTATTATTTACATTAGCATCCAAAAAAGTGAAAAACTTAGGTATAAATTACCAAAATATATTCAAAATCTATATGAGGAGAACAACAAAACTCTGATGAAAGAAATCAAAGAAAAACTAAATAATTGGAGATATATTTCATGTTCTTGGATAGGAAGTTGTAATATTGTCACTATGTCAGTTCTTCCAAACTTGATTGTTAGATTCATGCAATTTCAATTAAAATCCTAACAAGTTATTTTGGTGATATCAAGTAACTGATTCTAAAGTTTATATGGATAGGCAAAAGACTCAAAATAGACAACACAATATTAAATGAGAAAAATTAAATTGGAATACTAACACTACCCAACTTTGATATTTACTATGAAGCCACAGTAATCCAGGTGTTATAGTATTGGTGAAATAATATACACACAGATCAGTGGAACAGAATAGAGAGACCAGAATGAAACCACATAAATTATAGTCAACTGATCTTTAACAAAAAGCAATCCAATGGAGGGAAGATCATCTTCTCAACAAATAGTGCTGAGACAACTAGGCATCTATGGGCAAGTGAATCCAGACACAGACTTTATACCATTCACAAAAATTTACTCAAAATAAATCACAGACCAAATTGTAAAATGCAAAACCATATTACTCCTAGAAGATAATATAGGAGAAAATCTAGATGACCTTGGACATGGTGATGGCTTTTTAGATGTGACACCAAAGGTATGAGTCCTAAAAGAAGGAAGTGATAAGCTAGACTTTTAATCAACATAAAAATGTCTGCTCTGCAAAAGACACTGTCAAGAGAATGTAAAAAAACAGAAAAGGAAAACGAGGGACTGGGAGAAAATATGTGCAAAAGACATATGTGATAAAGAAATATCATCCAAAATATGCAAAGAACTCTTAACACTTAACAAGAAAACAAACAAGTCAATTAAAAGCTAGACCAAAGACTTTCACAGACATGCCACCAAAGAAAACATACAGATGGGAAATCAGCATATGAATATGAAAAGATTCTTTGTATCGTATGTCATCAGGAAAGTGTAAATTAAGACAACAAGGAGATACTCTAAAATCTAGAACATGGACAGCTCCAAACGTTAAAGAGAATGTGGAGCAACAGGAACTCTCACTGATTGCTGGTAGGAATGCAAAATGATACAGCCACGTTGGAGACAGTTTTTCTTCAAAGACTAAACATACTCTTACCTTAGGATCTAGCAAGGGTGCCCATTGGTATTTACCCAAAGAAGTCGAAAGTTCATGATCACAAAAAACAACAGCACCTGGATGTATATAGCAGCTTTATTCATCATTGTCATAATTTAGAAGTAATTAAGATGTTCTTTATTTGGCAAATGGGCAAATAAGCTGTGGTACATCCAAGTAATGGGATATTATTATTCAGCACTAAAAAGAAATGAGCTATCAAGCCATGAAAAGATAGGGAGGAAATTTGAATGCATAAAACCAACTAAAAGAATACAATCAGGAAAGGTGACATAACTTATGATTCCAACTGAATGACTTTCTGTAAAAGGCAAAACTACAGAGAGTTGAAGATCAGTGGTCGCCTGAGGTTGAGACAAAAATGAAGTGGTAGAGTATAGAAGATCTTTAGGGCAGTGAAAATATTCTATATGATACTATAATTGCAGACACACATCATTAAACATTTCTCCAAAGCCATAGAATGTACAACACCAAGGGTAAATCCTACAGTAAACTGTGATTTTGGGGTGATAATGATGTGCCAATGTAGGATGATCATTTGTAACAAATGCACCACTGTGGTGGGCCATGTTGATAATGGGATAGGCTATACATGGGGTGAGGACTTTCTGTGTCTTTGGCTTGGTTTTGCATGAACATAAAACTGCTCTAAAAAATAATCTATTAAAGAATTATGCATCAGATTTTCTTTTTCTTTTTCTTTTTCTTTTTTTTATGAGTTGGACTCTCACTCAGTTGCCCAGACTGGAGTGCAGTGGCCACACCCGGCCACCGCAGCCTCGACCTGCTGGGCTCCGGCGATCCTTCCGCCTCAGCCTTCCAAGTAGCCGGAATTACAGGCATGCGCTACCACACCCGGCTGATTTTTTTGATTTATTGTAGAGATGAGGTCTCACTGCCCAGGCGGGTCTCGAACCCACAGGCTCAGGCAGTCCACTCACCTCAGCCTCCCAAGGCGCGGGATTACAGGCTGAGCCACTGAGCCCAGCCAGATTTTCTTATGAGAGATTATCAAGGGAGATATGAATTATAAATTACACCTGCGAGTGAGATCTAATCCAGGTTTTGTCTGATTCAAGCTTATACAACCTGAGACGTTTGTTTGGAAGAAAGAATACTCATTATGAAAGTGAAATATATTAGAATGGGCAAATTAATAACAAATTACAAACTTTAAAATGCTAATAAACACATTAAGATCAATAGGTTTCCCTCAAATAATATAAATTTTATTAGTTAAATGGCTGACATACCTTTATAATGCTTTTTTATTATTTTTAACTACATATTCATGAATCATTTCCTCATATGACCATGATTTTGTCTTACCATTTTTTTTGTAGATGCAATGTAAAGATCATGCAGTCTTTCGTTTAACCTGGTTAATAATCAATTTATTTTTATTTATTAAAAGTCTGAAAGAGTTTCTTTGACTGCCATAACTTGTTATTGTCGATGTCTTGTCAGTTTTTATGATTTTTGCAGCCGGGCTCGGTGGCTCAGCCTGTAATCCCGTGCCTTTGGGAGGCTGAGGTGAGTGGATTGCCTAAGCCCATGGGTTTGAGACCCGCCTGGGCAGCGAGACCTCATCGCTACAATAAATCAAAAACTCAGCCGGGCGTGGTAGCACATGCCTGTAGTTCCGGCTACTTGGAAGGCTGAGGCGGAAGGATCACCGGAGCCCAGCAGGTCGAGGCTGCCGTGGACTGCACTCCAGTCTGGGTGACAGAGTGAGACTCCAACTCAAAAAAAAAGATTTTTGCAAACCTCTGTTAAGTGTCTGTTATATAAGAGCTGAAAGGTTTAGATGTTTCCGTTGCCTACACACTGTCTCCATTCCATACATTGCAAACCCTACTTCTCCGCTACCTCTGTTCTTCCAATAACAGGCACTAGAGGACTTTTTCACATTGTGTAGAAGCTCTGGCTTCTGGTAACATATGGAACATCTTTTGGTTTTGCAGCTGGGTGTCCTGACACCCGATGTGTGGTGAATCAGCTCCGTAGGTTTCAGGAGCATTTCTAGAAGCCTCTCCTCTACCAGGACAGTTATCAATGACTTGACCCTAAAAGGAAGTGACCATGAACCACATAAACATAGCTCATTTAACACAAACTAAATGGGTCCCTGGCTCAGTATTCACTTAGCACGATCTTACAATGTCTCCACAACTCTATCACCACCTAACCCAAAATGGGAAGAGACAGCAGGCTTAATCGTTTGCATTCAAAATATTCCATTTCTGCAAATTTTACTAAAATGTATGATTACATCAATTCATTGCTAGGACCTCTGTAAAATCTAATAGGCTGTGATTCTATATACTGGCAAGATTCTAAAATTCTTTTGGTTTTACAGTTTTCAAATATGGAAATAACTGCGAAACGTGAGTCAAATCTCATAGTCAAAGTATTTATTCCCAGAGGCTACTCTTCTGGAATTTGAAAGCCCCGGCATTGTACAAAGACGAAGTACGAAACTTTCAGGCCTGTTTCTGTTTTAGAAAGATGTCTTATGTCCCTTCTCTAAATCTGACTAAGATAGACAGCCTTAAAGTGGATGTACTCCCTTTTTTGTTTTTGTTTCTTTTAATTCATTTATATTATACCTATGGTTTGATTTTAAATAGGTCATTTTGTACATTCCTACTCATTTATCGTTTAACCAAACTTAAGCATCAGAAGGAAAAGTAGAGGAACAATGTAACCTGGAATGGGAGGAAAAAAAAGAAAAGCTGCAACATCATTTCTAATGAAAGCAGAACTGGAGCAGAGCTGTTTAGGCATGGGTGGAAAGATTTACAGAACTGTGGCTCAATCCACTGGATGGTAACTTATGGAACATCAGGACTAATTCCCAAACATTTCACTGCTAAGGAAGATGAGGCCAAGAGAAAGTGCTTCACCGTTTCTGAACAGGTTTTTTTCCCTCTGGAATGCCAGAGCTTCCCCCTCGCCCCGTGTTTTTCAGTGTTCCTATACCAATTTGTTGACAGTATGTGTAAGCAATTAACTAATTTACTTGGGTTTTAATCTTTGCAGGTGGAATTTCAAAAATTGGCTGAATGTGTCATTTAGACTGGGTTTTTTGTTTTTGATTTTTATTAGGAGAGGAGGGTGTGGGACATGGAGAAACTGCAGGAACATATGCAATCTCAGTTTAGGGAATTTTGGAAATGACTAGATCAAAGCAAATGTAGAATTATCACTTAGAAGTAGCTTGTGTAGATCTTGGATAGTTGCTTCAGTGCAAAACATTTTGGTTCTTTTCCATATCAAGCATGCACCTGTTCTTTAGTCTGCTTAGATCAAAGTGGTATATTCTGAAATAGACTCTGTGAGAAGCCTGTGTTCAATAGGACTATTTGATGCCATGTAGAAGTGAGAACTTATTTTGGTACTTTGGGAGACCAAAGCGAGAGGATTGCCTGGGACTGTGGGTTCGAGACCAGCTTGGGCAACATGGTGAGACCTCATCTCTACAATAAATCAAAAAATTAGCTGGGCATGGTAGCACATGCCTGTGGTTCCGGCAACTTGGAAGGCTGAGGTGGAAGGATCGCTTGAGCCCAGCCGGTCGACGCTGGGGTGGCCATGAGCATGCTACTGCACTCCAGTCTGGGCAACGGAGGAGACTCCAACTCCAAAAAAAAAAGTTAAGACTTAACTCTGACTTGGTAGACTTCTGAGGGAACAGGGAGCAGTTCTAGTTTAAAATCTCTTCAATCTGAATCTTAGATGACACAGGGTAGCATGGAAGGACTTTCACGGCATGTTCCACTCTTTTGTGTGTTCTGTTTACTTTCGTCATACCTATTTGCTCCTCCCTGCTAAATAGTGCCCCTTCTCGGTCTTCAGTCCTATTCTTAATTTTTTAAATTGCATCATTGTTTTAATCTTACTAATTCTGTTTTCTGTTTTCTTTAATTAATTGAATTAGTTAGGAGATATGATAAATGTCTTTGTATTTATAATTTTGTGAAATGACAGCTACCACGCAAGTGACAAAATTATGTGAAAGAGCACATTGATTTTCCATTCTTATTTAAGACTGAAGTGTAATTAGGCTTTTACCAATAAAATCCTTTTTCTGAAGACCTGAAATGTATAGATGTGTATTTCTGTCGCAAGTAATACAAGTTGCAAGCTTCTCCTTGGAGCATAAGTAGACGCAGTAATAGTAGATGTTTAAATGTCTGAGCTGCTTTACCATGACTTATACCCATGATTCATTTTGTAATTCTTGATTAAGAACTCTACATTTTAATAAGTCATTTATTATTTACTCTACTAAAGCTACTAAAGTGGATTATTTATCTAAACTGTAGAACGAACATATGCCTAAAAATAGCACGTTCCTTGTCTTCTTCAATGTTTTTTCTTTTTTTTAAAATCCCAATTTCAGTTTCTTTCAGTAAAATATTGCTTAAGTGATCAAGAACCTATAATAGTATAGAATGAGCTTTAAGTGTTCACAGAAAAGGAATTGAAATACAAATTATAAGGGGTGGATTTGTTTCTAATGATGTTCGGTTATACAATTTCAGTGTCTCATGAATGGGAATTTTAAGAATTGGAAATAGGTAGGAAATAAACTTTAAGTCTATTAGGATTCCTGCTGTTTGTGTAGTTATAATCAGTGTTATTGTTATACAAGTAAATACCTAAAATTCTTGTACTTTTAGGTAATCACCACTGTAGGAACATTTTCTTCACTCAGTAAACAAAAGCAATAAATTGCATGAGCTGAAACTGTTTGCACTAGGACAAAAATGTGTTTTTGGTAACATATGTAAAGATTAAAGAAAATTTCTTTTGACTTTTATACCTTCTACTTTAGTTGCTTGCAAAATATTTTATTCTGAGAGTTTAGTTATTTTTGAACCCTTTCCTCAATGTTTTATAATCTCCTTACCATTAAGCAAGGGGATAAGAATGAAAATAGACCAAACAATTAACCTCCTAAATGCCATCACAAGCTATAATGAAAGCTCTGTAACATCACTGCAGTGAATTTTAGAAAATAGCAGATAAGGGGCTTGGGTAAAAGACACAACACGGAGGATCTGGTTCAAAGTTTCCTGTGCCATAAAAAGCACAACCAAAATGATATGGAGTCTTTTTAAATTTTGAGCACTCAAGTTTCTACCTAGTCTCTGGTTCCAGTATGATGTGTAAGTTTCATCTCAAGCACCAATACCTCTTGCTTGGAAGTATCTGCTCTAGGCAATGTAATAAAAATGATTCTGAGGAATCTTTTTTTCTTTTTTTTGGAGTTGAAGTCTCACTCCATCACCCAGGCTGGGGTGCAGTGGCACGCTCACCACCATCCCAACGTCGACCTGCTGGGCTCTAGCGATCTTTCTGCCTCAGCCTCCCAAGTGGCCAGAGCTACAGGCACGCACTACCACACTCGGCTTTTTTTTTTTTTTTGAGTTGGAGTCTCACTCTGTTATCCAGACTGGAGTGCAGTGGCTGCTTCTGGCCACCGCAGCCTTGACCTGCTGGGCTCCGGCGATCCTTCCGCCTCAGCCTTCCAAGTAGCCAGAATTATAGACATGCGCTACCACTCCCGGCTGATTTTTTGATTTATTGTAGAGATGAGGTCTCATCAGGTTGCCCAGGCTGGTCTCGAACCCACAGTTCAGGTGATCCTCTCTCCTCGGCCTCCCAAAGTACTGGGATTGCAGGCTTGAGCCATTGCGCCTGACCTAGGGATCATTTTTTAAATGAATAAATGATTTATAAGCCTTGTTAACTGAAAAATAACAATAATCTCTCATCTCTCTAAACTCATTTCAGAATTCCATCACATTCACCCTTTTTTTTCCAGCCTCTGCTAAGTATTTCAGCCATAGCATTTAACATACACATTTTTATTTTACATAAGTCAATAATGATGATAATAATAGTGATAAGCATTAACAGCAACATTAATAATATTTGATAGATCTGGTATGTGAAAGGAACTGAGCCTAGCATTAGAACTTTGTTCCATCACTGAACCTTCACAAACACTTAGTATCATTCCCAATCTATAAGTGCAAAAATGCAGGCACAGTGTTTGAGTTACTTTCCAAAGGTCACACAGCTAGTACATATGACAACAGTTTTTTATTTTAAGAGTAGTCAATTTTGCGATAGAGGAAAACAGAGTCTTATATTCTCTGAAATATATAGGACTTCATCTCTATTATGGAATTTTAGTTTACACTGACTTGTGTAACTGTTTAATGTTTTGGTGTAATAAGTTATCACCAGTGTAGCAGCTTAAAACAACACTCATTCATTGCCTCGCAGTTGTGGTGGCTCAGGAGTTGTGGCACGTCTTAGCTGAATCCTCGGCTCAGATGCAGATCAAGGTGGCAACAGAGACTATAATCTCATCTGAGACTTGGAGTCTTCTTGCTTTTACTGGCAGAATTCAGTTCTTTGTGATGGTAGAATTGAAGTACTCAGCTCCCAGACGTCATCGCTTGTCGCCTGCCACATAACCCTCTCAATAATATGGCATTTGCGTCTTCAAGACCAAAAAGAGAATGTCCCTGCTGCCGCTGCTGTCTCTTACCTGTAGATAGATTTTCTTTGAAAGGGTTCACCTGCTTTGGTCTTTTTGGAGATAATCTCCCTTTTGATGAGCTCAAATTCAATTGATCAGGGACTGAATTGCATTTTTTTTAAAATACCTTTGCTGTATCTTGCTGTATTCTGGAGGTGTCCCTCATTTCACAGGTCCTGCCTGCATTCAGAAGAGGGTATTCTATAAAAACACGGGTCATTGGGGATCATATTAGAATTCTGGCTACTGCAGCTTACAATGAAGAGAACTTGCTTTACCTTTACTTGATACCTCCGGTTTGAGAAAGGTCTAGAACTAACAGCCTTTGTTTTGCTCCCTGCATACAAATAACATGCTTTGCACAGAGTAGGCCATCAGTCTTTGCTGAGTGTGGACTTTGTATCTTTATGTGTCAATTCCAGCATCTCACCCAGAGTCTTGCTGGCATACGGCCTGTATTAATGTCAATCATGCCTATTTTTAGAAATGGAAATAGAGATCTTTGCTATTGCTATTTGGAAATTATGCTGACGCAGAGTTAGTAATTTTGTTCCTGAAAAAGAAAATAACAGTCATGTGTGTTGATATCAGTTTGGCTGTGCTTCTTGGTGGTTGCTATCATTCTTCAGAGCTAGAAAAATATGAACATGTGCTATCAATTAGTGGGTTCATGAGGAATTTTCCAAATAAATATTGCCGAACTGCTGAAAAATTGGAATTACCTCATCTTGTTTACAACTGGCCCCTATGGAGGGTTGGGATTACATAGATTACATAGTTTACTACTTATTGTCAGAATTATTTTAAGTCATCTACCAAGGATGTATTCTCCTCAGTACAAAAATGTATGTTTCTAAAAATGTATGGTTTAAATTCCTTGTGTGCTGGTTTAACTTGTTTAAGTGAAGATTTAGCAATACTTCTAAAGTTTTGTTATACTTATATGCTTTTTATATTATACTTATACTTCTTAAACATTATACTTTTTTATATATAATCACTGTGTAAAGAATTTTCATCAAACACATACCATTCTGGACTTCTTTATAGATCTGTCTGAAATGCAAGTTCTTTTCTCTAATTCATGATAATACTAACACCTACTTATGTACAACACTTAGAAGTTTACTTTTTCTTTCTTTGAAGAAGTATGAAGTGTCTCCTAGCAAAACTCAAGAAAAATTTCCAGAATTATTTTACATGATAGCTTTTGTGCTTCATCCACTTTTACTGTCAATCTCTTTTATCTTCTTGGGATATTATTTTTCTACTGTCATTTTGGAAATTATGGACTTGCAGAGCTGAATTATATGAGCCATCACCTCTATACAGAATATCACTGACTCCACACAGAGAAAAATGTCATGTGAAGCTGAGTAAGCATTTGGAAAATATGAAAACATTTACAACCAGACAGTTTGAATAATGGGAGATACATTCTTTTTTCTTTTACAGAAATGGTCTTACGTGCATTAGATAAATAACTACATACTTTTCTTTACCCTTGTAAATGTGGTTTATTTTTTCTTCTTCTTCCCATGGTTTGCTCTCAGCCCTGATCCCTTGGTCTAAGTGAGGTGACTTTATGCAGCAGGCATTTTCTTCCGGGCTGTGACTTGTTAGCTCGTGGAATTTGAGAAAACTCGTTTTTAACAAAACATGATAGAATGAACAGTGGATCATAACAAGGACTAAAACTGATAGCCACAATTCGAGCTCCCCCTCCTACTTCCTGTAGCTACCTATGGGGAAGCATAGGCTGCAAATCAGAGACCTGGGTTCAAATACCAGCTCAACTGTTAACTCTGTGTGATCTTCAGCGAGTTGCCATCTGTGTGATCTTTTTTTTTTTTTTTTTTGAGTTGGAGTCTCACTCTGTCGCCCAGACTGGAGTGCAGTGGCCGCTCCCGGCCACCGCAGCCTCGACCTGCTGGGCTCCGGCGATCCTTCCGCCTCAGCCTTCAGAGTAGCCGGAATTACAGGCATGCGCTACCATGCCCGGCTGATTTTTTGATTTATTGTAGAGATGACGTCTCGCTGCCCAGGCGGGTCTCAAACCCACAGGCTCAGGCAATCCACTCACCTCAGCCTCCCAAAGGCGCGGGATTACAGGCTGAGCCACCGAGCCCGGCTCCTGTGTGATCTTAATCTGCATCCTCATCCTGTGAAATGGTCGTCACGGAGCTCCCCTGTGGGGAGTTGGGCCTGCCTTGAATGCGTCATGCATGTAAAGGGCTTACTTAGCACAGTGACTGGCACATAGGTCTCACTTACATGTTAACTATTATTATCACTTCATTTCATCTCTCATACTGGTATCCACGGTGGGCAGCAAGAGGGAAGTCCTCATTAGTGAAAAATAAGAGCTTCTCTGTGTAGTGTTTCTGTAGATGCATGTAAATTTGCATATGGTATCAGTGTTTGAGGTAGCAAACAGCTGGTTTACAAGGTATTTATAAATATTACCACCTGCTTCTGGTGATGCATGGCATTCAGAGACTTAGACCGTTTGCTTCTTTAGAGGAGTTTCTGTGTACAGTCATGCATCACTCAACAATGGGGATACGGTCAGAGAAAGGCATCACCAGGCAATTCTGTCATGTGCGAACGCAGTAGAGTATACTTGCACACACCTACACGGTACAGCCCACTACACACCTGGGCTGTATGATGTAGTCTATTGTTCCTGGGCTGCAAACCTGTCCAGCTCGTGACTGTACCGAATACTGTAGGCCAGATGGAACACAATGGTAAGTATTTGTGTACCTAAATCTATCTAAACATGGAAAAGATAATAGTAAAAAAATAGTATAAAATATCTTTTTCAATGGCACACCCGCATGAAATACTTACAATGAATGGAGCTTGCAGAATTCAAAGTTGCTCTGAGTGAGTGATGGTGTGTACATGTGGAGGCCTACAACCTTACTGCATACTGCTGTGGACTTTATAAACACTGTACTCTTAAGTTACACTGAATTTAGAAGATATATTTTTTCCTTTGATAATAAATTAACCTTGGCTTACTGTAACTTTATAAACAATTTTTTAACTTTTTGACTCTTTTATAATAACACTGAGCTTAAAACATACGTCCTACAACTGTACAAAAACATTTTCTTTATGTCTTTATTCAATAAGCTCTGTTTCTATTTGAAATTATTTTATTTTATTTTTTTACTTTTTAAAATGGTTTTTGGCCGGG
Organism: Carlito syrichta; assembly: GCF_000164805.1. Classification (NCBI taxonomy): domain Eukaryota; kingdom Metazoa; phylum Chordata; class Mammalia; order Primates; family Tarsiidae; genus Carlito; species Carlito syrichta. The sequence continues at coordinate 280,764 of NW_007047285.1, forward strand.
CTCGGTGGCTCAGCCTGTAATCCTGCACCTTTGGGAGGCTGAGGTGAGTGGATTGCCTGAGCCCGCGGGTTCGAGACCCGCCTGGGCAAGTTGGCGAGACCTCAATAAATCAAAATGAGCCGGGCGTGGTAGCACGCGCCTGTAGTTCCAGTTACTTGGAAGGCTGAGGCGGAAGGATCGCCGGAGCCCAGCAGGTCGAGGCTGGGGTGACCAGGAGTGGCCACTACACTCCAGTCTGGGTGACGGAGTGAGACTCCAACTCAAAAAAAAAAATGGTTTTTGTTAAAAACTGAAACACAAACAAATACATGAGCCTAAGCCTACACAGGTCAGAATCATCAATCTCGCTGTCTTACACCTGCACATCTTGTCCCGCTGGAAAGTCTTCGGGCAGTAACTTGCATGGAACTGTCATCTCCTATAATAACAGGGCCTTCTTTCTGGAATACCTCCTGAAGGACCCGCCTGAGGGTGTTTTGCAGTTAACTTTTTAAAAGTGTAAGTAGGGGTGTTCTGTAAAATAATGATTAAAATAATAGCAAAGTAAATCCTTAAAACAGTAACATAGTTATCATTATCGAGTACTATGTACTGTACAGACATATATGTGTTATACTTTATACAACTGGCAACACATTAAATTTCTGTACATCAGCATCACCACAAATACCTGAGTAATGTTTCACTGTGACATCAGGACAATTGTAGTGCCAATAGACTATAGGAAATTTTCACTCAATTATAATCTTATGGGACCACTATCCTATATGCCAAAATGTCATTATGAGGTACATGGCTGTATATGTGCATGGGATATTTTCACAATACTGAGTGTATTGTTTCATATATATATATATGCAGATGTAAGTATATATCTACATAAACATATATAGAGATAGGTACATATGTGCACACAATTTTCTATTTTCATTTGGATATTTTGCCCATTGAGAAAGAGAAAAAGATCTGTTCAGGAGGAAGATTTAGATACACGTTAATATTGACAAATAGAGTTTTAATGGATGTACAAAGCAGACTGAAGGAAAAAAATAAGATACCCTTGTCATAAAAATAAAAAGGTATAATAAGCCAACACTCAACTAAGCACCTCACATGTATTAATTCATTTAATCCTCAAAAAACAACTCAATGAGGTGAACACTATTAATATTGCCATTTTGCAAATGAGGGAAACCAAGGCACAGAAATGATAAGTTACTTATTTATGGTCACAGGACCAATATATGGAGGAACAGGAAACAGGGATGTGAAGCTTTGAAAGCTTCCAGTCCTTTGCTTTTCAGAAATAAAAATTGAGAGAGAGAGAGAGAAAGAGAGAGAGAGAGAGAGATTTTCATATTATCTGAAAACAATAGCCCTGTTAGTGCCAAGTAAGAGAGACCTCTGCCCTAACCCTTGTCCTTTGGTGGGCACTGCTAACACTGCTAATCACACACACACACACACACACACACACACACACACACACACACACACACACACACACACACACACCATGGGCTTCTGGTCTCACAGGAGCTTCCGCTCCGCTCTATGCTGGTTCAGTGTGACCTGCAACCATCTCAGGCTCCCGGAATCACTTCTGGGCATTTTTTGTTCTGGGTCCTCACCAGGACATCTGCATCCCAGTGTCCAGAGGTGCGTGGGCTGCCAGAGGCAAAAGGCCACTGTTGCTGAGGATTCAAGCAGCGAAGAACTTGAGTAAAGGAAAAGATTAGTGAACCAATCTGTCCAGCCCTTCTTTGCAGGTGTCATGTGCACAGTACATGTTTGCATTTTTAAAAAAACATTGCTCTCCATTAGTTGTGAGCATATCTTTTCATGCTTCTCTTCATGTTCCAATTTGTGGTTTGAGAGGTGTTAGTGAGCTAGTGTGGTATTCAAAACATGCTTATTGGCATCTTGCAGAATAAAACCATCCATGTTATTATTAAAGATACAAAGATACATATATAAGCTTAGACATAACATGCTTGAAGGATGGCACCTACCTTCATAACTAGATGTATATTAAGTGCTAGAATTACAAGTAGTTGTAGTTGTGTAATAATTACAAAGGTAATATGATTTTCTCAAATTTCCAAAATATCAAATAAAGCAACTTAAGTTATTTTTTTAGTAGGAAGATGAAATATATTTCCTTTTTTTGTTTTGTTTTGTTTACTTGTTTGTATGTTTGTTTTGAGTCGGAGTCTCACTCTGTCACCCAGACTGGAGTGCAGTGGCACACTCCTGGCCACTGCAGCCTTGACCTCCTGGGCTTAGGCGATCTTTCCACCTCAGCCTTCCAAGTAGCCGGAACTACAAGCATGTGTTACCACACCCAGTTAATTTTTTATTTATTGTTGAGACGAAGTCTCACCAAGTAGCCTGGGTGGGTCTCAAACCCGAGGGCTCAGGCAGTCCACTTCCCTCAGCCTCCCAAAGTGCTGGGATTACAGACTGAGCCACTAAGTTCAGCAATGAAATATATTTCATTGGGCAGTTTGTTCACTGGATTTAGAAAGTTTCAATATTTAGACACATGGTGTGTGGACTGCCATTGCTATGGGCAAGGATGAGCCTGTTTCAAGTATCTACGTATTGGAGAGTTTGAACTCTAGCAACCACATGATTACTTGCACTTTCCACTTTTATTTTTGAAAATCTGTTTCTGGATGATAGGCCATGGAAAGGAAAGAAGGAAAATTTGAGGTCCTACAAAATTCAAATTTCACCTTCTTACCCCAAGTGGTACCTGTAGTTAAAACTTTTTGTTTTATGATTAGTGTTTTTTAGATTAGGGAAATTAAGGTGCAAGATTTATTTCAGGAATTTGGTTAAGAATTAAGGTCCTTCCTACTACCAAGACTTTCTGAATTCAGATTCTGGCTTTGCTAATGATTAGTTGGATGTTGTTTGCTCCAATTAGTTGAGCTCTTTGTGACTCAGTTCCTTCAGTGAAACAGACATGCATGCTAATGCATGCACCTCCTAGTGTGATTGTAAGAACAAGCTCTAAGAAAACAGCGAATGTTAGGTATTATACTTAGGTTCAATTTTCAGGGTCTTCCTGCTGCTTTAACTAAAATGACTATTTAAAAAAATTTCTCGATTTATACAAGGAGTTTCACCTACTTTCTCAAACATAAGGTAAGGTCTTCCAACAGATTTATTATTTTGGGTGGCATACCCATTTCTGGAAAACATGCTGCATTTTCCTTCATTCATATATTCAGAGAATAAAATTAAGAAAAAATTGGAAAATCTCTCCCCTCCAATATTTGATTTGCAGCCTCTTAGACTGCTTTGGATTAGCAAATACTTCTCATCAGAGCCACTGAAAATGTGAATTAAAGGAAATTTCCCTCCTACCACAGACACTTTGCATTTCTCATCCTCTTCCTTTCTTTGCTTTGCTCAGATCTCTTGGAATCTCAGAAAGCCCCAAGCCCAGCAAACAAGTATGTGAATTAAACATGTGCGCTGTCATGTCTAATCTTTATTTTCCCTTCACCTAACAAATGCCTAGTCCTGAGCTGGGTATGTAGTAGTCATCCTGTGGACACTTTCATATTTGTTGCAAATTCAAACAAATTATGTGGTTGAAATGATCTTTTTTAAGTAGAAGTTGAGGACTTATCTCTACAATTATTGAAATGTTTTCAGGCAAAGTACTATTTGCACCGTCATTTTAAGGAGGAAATGTTTTCCAATGATTGAACGTGATTTTTATTCAAGGTGTTCAGGGCTTTTGCAGCAGAAGGTTGGAATCTTACCATTAAAATGATAGACTCACCGCTTAAATGTCTGAAATTTGCTCTAGAATTTTAATAGGGCCCACTTAAAAACATCGTGCTTAAGGGAGGCAGTATAGATATGTTTAAAGGAAGTATGGGTTCATACAGACCAGGGCCAGGTCAGAGTGCAGTTGCTTATCAATTGAACAGATTACTTAGCACTAATAAGCCTTTGTTTCTTCATTTGCAGAATGAGAATAACAACAGTACCTTCTTGATAGAGTTGGGACAGGGATTGTTTAAAACAGTCTGTGTGAGTTACTATTATTGCTTTTGTAACTGAAGTGTCAGTGTAATATGTTTATACATTAGCACCTGAAAAGTGTTTGATCCTAGTCATTTCCCAAGCATCTTCATAAGTCAGGCAATTGTTCTAGATGCTCATCTCGTGCTCTTTTTTTGAGAACTCTAACTAGTAGGTGATATTATCTCCCTGTCACAGATGAACCTTAAGAACAGAGACTACTGAAACTGCCACTTTTTAAAGGACTGGAAATCCCTGTATGTGTGACAAATGTTTCTCAAAAGAACACAACACCGTTTTCTTTGTAATTTCCATTGATGTACTTATGCCCTAATAAATGTCCCAATACATAGCATGTTTGATAGAACATGCCCCGGTATGCTTATGACTTTATTTTGAAACCACATGAGTTTATCATATAAACACTGCACACAAATCAACTGCTCCCTTGAGTGTATGGCTCTTGCTGTGGTCTAGGGCAAACCTCTTGACCTCATTTTCCTTCTCTTTCAAGAGTAGAGGAGTGATGGTTTCCAGAAGTACTGACTTGTTGAAGATCAAAACTACTTAGTATGAAAAGCTATGTTGAGATAAGCGGTAATAAATAGTAACTTCACTTAAGTCAACTTGTGACTATTCAAGCCCCAACTTTATGATTCATCTCCTTGTAACCAGTCTGGCCACAACTCTACTCCTTAGCACAACTTGAGTTTTATGCCCTTTAGAGAAGGAGCTTTAAACCATTAGATGAATTGTACCATTGATATCTTCTTCCGCATTTATATGCTACGAAAGTCTCATATACAGATATGTGCCTAGTTACAAATAGTACCTTGAATTGTTCTCTAGGGTATTAAATATTGATCACTCAAGAGCCAACTTAAGCAGTGATCCCAGATAAACCTACAGGATAAGACACGTGTAGTAGAGGTAATCTTTGAATAATCGAATGCATGATACATAATGAATGAAAGAAGCTGGGAATTCTTTGGGCTTCCCCTCACTCTAACCTCAATGCCTCGTGTTTAGTAGAGTCTAAAACTGTTTGCTTAATGAAGAAAGGGAGATTGGAAACCATGGGTAACTATAATTCGTCCATTCCTTTTCTACTTCTAGGATGAAATCAGGATTTGAATAAAGACATTGTATATATCTCTTATTTTGCATTAATATTTGGCTTTAAGTTGCACAATAAATGCAGTGCTCTCTATTTGCTATTTTTCTGGCATTCTTGATATTTTGACCAATATCTGAGTGCTAGCCACATTATGGTAGCTATAGATAAGAGAGCTTCTTTTTGTCTTTTTTTTTTTTTTTTTTGCAACCATGTAGCCTTCTTTTTTTGCAGAAAAAATAAAATAGCTATTGGACATATGAATTCTTGAACAACTGCTTAGAGAAAATCAAATTGTAGCTCATTTTATAAACTTCAGTGGATATTTTTAGATTGAAATTATTGTCTTTTCAAGGAACACATTGCAGAAATTTTCACTGTTATAATAACAGGAGATTTAGAACTTAATACCAGATTCTCTAAGTGCCTAAGTAATTCTTTTGAGAATATGTTTAGGCACATCTGCAGATTCTATTAATTCTTTCATACCACTGGGGGAATATTGAATAAGTTATTGTTTCGAAGTATGGACTGTGGAATACACTGCTTCAGAACTATTAATAATAGAGCTAACTCACATTTTTATCTTCTCATATATCAGTAGGAAAGATTTCATTTCTAGTGTGAAATACATGAAGAGATAAATATGATACTAGAATTTGTAGGCTGCTTCCTTCTAACGATCGGAGCTATATATTTCCAAACACTAACAATAATGTAAATTACATTGCATGTGTAAATATTTATTACAGAAATGATAGACTTTTCTATGGAGCATGTTTATAGACTAAATTCTAAAGGGAAATATTAGCATATATCTTATATATCAAATGTACTTCAACTACAGGAATTAAATCTTTTTCTCCCCTTTCACCTTCTTTTAGTATTTTTTTTCTTCTTTTCAGTGACCAGGTGACAAGAAACAGATACTATAGTGATAATTTTAGGCATGGATTGTGATGGCAGGGATCTCACTGTGACTGAAAGCAGAAGCCTGCAAATCTCTCTCCTACCTCCTACTTATTGGATCCAGATTAGGGTTAAGAGGGCTATGTACTTCAGTGGGATGAGTGGTTTTCAATAATCAAAATCTTTTTGTTTATTTATGAACACATAATTCTTGAGTATATACTCTGTACCATATGTTTAGTACTAGACATACAGTATTGAACAAATAAAGAACTATTTCTTGCGATCATGGTAAGGACACAAAAAGTGAAGAGAGAACAAACAAAATAAGTAAATAAGTAAATCTAATAGGTAGAAAAATAAATACTGGGGATTCTAACTGAGGTTAGGTAAGAAGTCAGAAAAGGCATCTGAAAATGTAATGTTTAAACAGATCTAAAGGGTAAGTAGAGGTGAATAAGACTAAGAGGAGAGGGGAGACATTTACAGATAGAGGAACCTACAAGAAAAAAGATTAAGTAGGAAAGATTTTGATGCATTTGAGTAACTGGGAGGAGACCTGTGTGATTGATGTGCTGTGAACTGGAAGCAGGGTGGTAAAGTTAGGTAGGGATAAGATCATGCAAAGTATTACGGGCATATTTAGGGGTTTGGGTTTTGTTTTGAATCAAGTAGAAAGCCATAAAAGGCTTTTAAAAAGAGAGCATTGAGACCCGATGTACATCTTAAGACTATCACTTGGCAATGTGGATTGGAAGGGGAAAAAGTGGATACGGGAAACCAACCTGGAAACTGTCGCCTTTGTCCATGTAAGGGATGGTGTCACAACTACAGTCTTGGCAAGCACAGTTGGAGAAAAACCTGAAAACATGTATATGGATATGTTATGGATAATAGAATGAAGGAGACGTGTCAAAGGATTGGATGAGGATGAGAGAGAGGGAGAGCCAAGAATGAACCCTGGATTTTTGTCCTGAGTAACTGGGTAGATGATAATGCTGTTCACTGAAAAGGAAGACACGTTTTGCGGAAGATCGTGAAGAGTATAATTTTGAAAAAGTTAAGTTTGAGATACTTGCATCTCAAGTAGTCTTTTGGACATGTATTTTGATGCCCAGTATAATTTTGAAAAAGTTAAGTTTGAGATACTTGCATCTCAAGTAGTCTTTTGGACATGTATTTTGATGCTCAGATATAAATTTTGGCATTTTGGTCATAAAAATTATACTGTATGGCTGAGACAACCTAAGGAGACATATACAGGGAGAAAATAAGAAAGGGCCAGGATTGATTTTCAAGGAATTCCAGTGTTTACAGTTGAGTTAGAGGAAGAAGAGCCAGCAGATACTACAGAAAGAGGATAGGGGAAAGTCAGGAGAGGCTGGAGGAAAATCAAAAAGTGACTTGTGCTTGTGTGGTGACCCAGAAAAAGAGGATATCAAGTTGAGGAGATGGTAAACGTGCCAAGCTCTGCTGAGTGGGCTGATAATTCAGGAATCAAAACATACTCAATTAGATGAGAAGACAACACGTGTAAACAACTCTTTGTTTTTTTTTTTCTAACGAGTTGGAATATTGGGCAGTAGCTGGAGAAAGTCATGAGATTAAGAGGAACATATCTGTTTTTAAGGATGGGAAACAATAGACCAGAAATAGAGAAGAAAATCTGAAAGGTAAAGAGCTCACTGAAGACAAAGAATGAGAATTAGAGGCATGCAAGACTTTGTTAGGAAAGGAGAAGGTTGGGGGAGACGATAACATTATAATTTGGGCATGTCATTTCATAAAGGGGGTAAAGCCTCATGGAATCCATTTTCACAGAGAAGAGAGAATTAAAGTCATTGACTAAAAGTGAGAGAGTGAAAGGGTTTGAGAAGTTTGAGAGAGAAAAGAGCAAACTTTCTAGGAGGGTGTTATAGGAAGTATACTCATTTGATAATTATTTCAAGAAAGCTTGATATGTAAAACTGATAAAAGACAAGAAGTTCTGTTGAAGACAAAAGAGAAAGAGCAGAAGTTTTCCCATTCAATTTTCTCCATGCTGTTGGGATAGGCCTGGAGGAACCCCGTGGGCTTTGAAGCACTCAGTTTAAAAACACCTGGCTAGGAAGAATGTGTCTTTTCAACAGTGAGCGCTCAATAGCTATGAGTGTGTATGTACGTACTGACCCTTCCAGAGCTGACCTGTGGAGGATAAGTAAATCTCCCATCACTCGCCTGTCACTTTTCCCTACAATTTTATCAGTAAAATGTATCATCTTGAATACATCCAGAATTCCCAGTGAAAAGCAAATTCTCCTAGAAGGACTTGTGAGTCATGGAATCATTTAGGTCTCAGCTGGCTGAAAACAATGAACGCTTGTACCTAGGACCTAGGGTACCACAGAGTGGGGGAGAGAGTCACTCAGAAAGCAAGTGGGAAAAGAACCACTGCAAACTCCATCTGTTTTATAATGTTGTGGTAGATTGAATTTGCTTTTTCTGAGCTATTGTTTAATGTCACAAGAAAATGTTGGCTTGTTCTCAGCCCACCTGTGAAGTGACTCATTCTCTTCTTGGGTCAATCATAAAAATATGAGAAGGCAAGAGCATGCAGGATGAATGTTGAAAATGCCAGGATGATCATATTCTTTTTTTTCCCTGTATAATAACAATTTATTTTCTGCTATTTATATAATCCAGCACATGAAGAGGCTGATTGGGAGACCACATGATGTGATTAAAAAATCATTGTCTTTGGAGTCAGGTATCCAGAAGTTCAGAGGATCAGATCTGGCAGTGATATTTATTAGCTGTGTGATCTTAGGAACATCACGGTCCTTTCTGAGCCTTGGCTTAATTTTACGGGCTTGGAGGCCCTACTTTTTCTCTGAGCTTTAGTTTCATCTTTAAACTAGAAATAGTCATCCTTACTTCATAGGGCTGGTGTGATAATTACACGGGATTATGTGCAGAAAATATCTGGAAAGGCATATATAAAATGTTTAACATTTGCTGGGGGCGTTTACATAATGTCAGCTTCTCCCTTACTGCCAGTCACATTTGTTTCCATCCTGATAGATACGACTGTAGTTATTTCAGACTTCTTACCCAATCTCCACGGCCTGTTACACCTACAAGTCCCTGAATATTAGATCATTTTTGCAACGAGGTGTAGCTTTTTGGAACAAGTCAAGATCAAGATGATAAAGCCATCAGTGATATCTCATTATAATTATTTATTATAGAAACAGCGTAGGCTCTGTTCGCATATAAGCACTAACTCCTGAGAAGTGAAGTCTTAGCTTCATTCTCATTGAAGGGTCTAGTCAGGAAACCTTTTCAGCAAGCTGTGAAAACTGACTCATTCAAGATAGCTTGCCAGCCTTTCCCCTGCAAGTACCTAGTGCCATTTCTCAGAGTAATGTTGCTGCAGTGAATAAAATGTGAATCAGTTTTAACTCATACACCCTAGAGGCTGTTAGCGCACTCACACTGGGAAAAGCGTTGCCTGCAACCGTAGCTGTCTGGTTCAGGCAGAAGTAGAGAGAAGGGCTGAAGAGGAAATGTTTTGAATGAAGGCGGTACCTCTTCCTTAGATACAAACAGAGACCTTATGATAGCTCTCCCACAAAACGAAAGACAATGTTTCATAGTTGATTTTGCGGTATTATTTCTTTTTTTTTAAAAAGGAAAACAAATGACCAGTGTGATTTTAATATTTAAATATGTTCAACTGAAAAGCCATATGTGAAGTTATTCCTACAGTACGCTTACACATGTGGTTTTGGCCAAGAACTGTCAGACTCTATTTTAATTTACAATGCTTTCTTTTTTGCACCTAGGGCATCAGCTGCAGTGCTAAATTATTTGGTTTTACCTAGCTTAGGGGTCCTGGGGAATGCTTTAGGATTTCAACATGAGACCTGGTAGTTTGCCTAAGGGATGTTTGAGAGACTAGTCACAGGCCAAGTTGCTACATCTGTTTTAGAGCCATAATATAAACTGCATCATAGGCACAGTGACTACTGCAACATCTGTGTGAACTGCACCTGGAAGGGGCCCAGGAGATCAATAATGTGGCACTTTCCAGGCAACATTGGGGGAAGGAGCTTTCTTAGCTGCTGGGCCTGACTCAGATGCAGGGCACAAAAAAGAAAAACAATCATTCATTCCGTTTCTTGGTATTTCTCTATTGCGGACAAATGTTTCTTGAAAATGTATATTTCAATAAAGTGTTGTGTTTCTTTTTCTTTTCAATAAATGACAAATTTTCCCACTGTACCTTGTTCTGCTGTGTTTTCATTTTTAACATTTACCAAGCACCAAAAGTGATCTCATAAACACTGGATTTTTGTTGGAAATTTTATACAGGCTTGGAAGCCCCAAACCTAAATGTTAAAAATGGAACATCTTTTTCTGTAAGATTCATAGCCTTTTGTTGTTGTGTCTGCCATAATATGGTTGCAGGAAAAAAAATTTTTTTTGAGGGGGAAAAAGGAAATATAATTAAGATCTCTTCTGTCTTCCATTACTGTCTTTCCAGGCAGAGCTCACATTCAAAAGGGATGAATTGAATGCTTAAAAGCAAATTGCTAAGCAGTCAATAAATAGGGGATGTTTTGAGCAACATAGGGTATGCATAGTCACTTGGTTTATATAACGCTCACTTTTGGAGACCTTGCAGTAAGGCAGAATAAACAGATAAACTTGTAATTGTTTGTTAACTGTAATTATGAGTGTGTGTATCACAGTGTGGACCTGGGTGATTTAACTGAAACATACTGAGCAGCCACCACGAACAAGGGCTTGTGCTATCTGCAGGTGTCACCGCAAAAAACCAGACACAGGCCCTGCCCTAAAGGAATTTCCTACATTCATTTGAGTATAGCCAAGCAACAGTTATTAGAAACAGAAACAGAAAAGACTGATGAATGCTAAGAAAGACAGAGAAGGAAGGCATTGCAGAGAATGTGAAGTTTCAGCAAATGGAAAGTAGGATTTCACTGAACAAGTGCATGGTATGCCAGGTCATGGCTAGTTCAGGGAATGGTAAGTGACTCAGCATGACTGGACCAGCAAGTGTATAAAGAGGTACATCATGGAACTTTATTCTAAATTAGTCTCAACCTCCCTGCCTGCCATTTATTCCAAATGAAAATGTGTAAGTCTGTTTTTTTAAATTAATACTTACCTGCCTAGGGTACAGCATCAAGGCATGAGCCCAACGCCTGAACGGAAGCCAAGTTTCTAAGAGTTGGAGGGATAATATTTCATAAATTGTTCTGGGCATCCCGTACTTATTAAAGGAAGATAAGGAGGTGGTGAGCCAACAGTAGTCTGTGGTTCAATGGTTTGACTTTGAATTTTGTGTGATCATAAGATAATATACACTGAAAAGATGAAGGGGAAAAAAGAGAACTGAGAGCCTGGAGTGCCTGGATACAAGAGGAAGCCTCTCTCTCTCTCTCTCTCTCTCTTTCTGTCTGACTCATCCCTCCCTTCGTCTCTCTGTCCATCAGTTGAGTGATGGACACTGCATTGTAGGCTGAAGATCACTAGGTCTGACTCTGTTTATAATTTATTACTGAAAGATTTAGACACTAATTTTCCTGCAACTTGGAACCTGCTATAAAGACATTACTTGGCACACAAGAGGACACTCTGATTATCTGTTGCTGACACTAAGGCATCTTTGTTTACCTCTGAGTCTAAACATATGCCTCAGTTTTCACTTGAATAAAATAATTTTGTTTATATATTATCCTTTAGGGGAATTGGACAAGATGAGTATCTGGGAAAAAAAGTATTATTATAGTGTTTTGGTAATATGTTTACCTAAAGTTAATATCCTTTGGTCTGAACTCTTGAGATATCGAGGCTATGTTTATTTCTAACTAAGGTACCAGCAACATGGAGAGGAAAAATGGAATCATTAAACATTTGTAAATTCCTAGTTATAAAACTTCCTTTAGAATCTATACTTAGTGCTAACCCGTTTTCAGACTGTAGTGGAATAAAGAAGAAATGTAGTTCCTTAAATATAAGATGTCATTGATTACAAGATGCACCATCAGTTTAATAGCAGCTTTGGAAGAAGCACGTAAGAGTGTCCCATTAAATGCACACACTCTTCTCTTTTTTTTTCCAAAATTCACCCTAAAATTTGCTCCTGGCTTTTTCCAAAATACAGAAGTGCATGCTCAGGTGCAACCTATATAAATTATCCTTCAGAGATAATTTATATATTCTTTCCCGTTTCCCAACTACTTCACAGCAAGACCTGTGGATTCTATTTACCAAAGTGCACTATGTTTTCAAAGCTACTCTGGTAGATCATTGTGGCACCGCTTCATGCCAGGAGACTGTCAGTAGCCTCCTAGTCAACCCTTCCACTGCCACTTACACCCTCTTGATAATATCCTTTGCTGTCACCAGTCACCCCTAGGCATTCATTATGTACACAGAAGCCAGTGGAGGAGTGATCTTTCAAAAGGTTTGAATCAAGTTTTGTCCCTCCTGGCTTAAAACTCGACAGTGGACTTCTTTCCCTGAAAATCCAGTTTTCATCAGCCAAGCCCTTAGCTCAGTTGTTTCTAGTGGCACACAAAGTCCTGTTAGTCTTTGAAACCTTTACAGGGGTCCAATCAGTCAAAACACTTTTAATCATAATGTAAAGTTATTATCCAAGTATTCTCCCACATTCTGGCATGCATGTTTAGAGGAATTTCCCAGAGGTTACATGCCCTGTGTGATCCCAACACTTGACTACAGAAGCAGTTATGAGAATTCAGAAGCTTTTTATTAAGTCAGATGCTAAATTGATGTGCAAAAAAGTAAAACAATCTCCTTACTGTCATTGATTTTCTTGCATGAGAGAAAAAATTATCAGCATTTCTCATAAAATATGTTATTTCTATCAGCATGCAATGGGTTTGTTATTGTTATTTTGCATGAATACATAGATATTTTCAAGTGCCTCTATTTGGATTTCTAACATGGTAAATATCAGTAACATATATGAACAGAAGATGTTTGGAGTCTTTGATAATTTTGTGGAGTGTGAAGGCAACTCAGATGTCTTTCGGTGGGTGAATGGGTAAGCAATCTGGTATATCTATGCCTGGAATACTATACAGCAGTTAAAAGGGACAAGTTGTTGGTACATACAGCCACTTGGGTAACTCTCAAGGATGTTTGGCTGAGTGAAAAGAAAAGCTACCAATGTATATAGCGATATCCTCAAGCTGAGAAACTTACAAAAAACATACCAGTGGTTGCCAGAAGGTAAGACTGGAGGAAGGGTGTCACAGTAAGGGATGATAACAAGGGGTTTCTTTGTGGTGACAGACTGTGCTGCAAGGATGATGGTGGTGGTGACACAATGCCACACATATGATAAAATTTAATATAGCTATATACCAAAAAAGTACAAACTGGTAAAATCAGAATAAGGTCTGTATCTCAGTAGTACTGAGTACTGGTATTCTACCAGTAACCATTTCCTTGTTTTGAAAGGTACTGTGATTATGTAAGATATTATTATCAGGGGAAGTTGGGGGAAGGGTATAACATATATTTGCCCATATATAAATTATAAAAGTATATACTATATTTTTTCATAATTATACAATTATAAATTTTAATTGTATATGTAAGTTAAATAACCGAGTGTTAATCATATACATCATTTAATTTTGTACATATATATTTTTTTTAAAGTCTAAAGGATATGGACAACAAAATGCTTCAGAAATGTTGCCACAAATCAATCCACCACTTGTCTATCTTTTAGGACTCTCCTCCTTCTGCTTATTAAATGTTTGTGCTTTTCTGTCTTCTGTTTCTTCCGTATATTGAGTTCAGAGCCTTTGTACCAGCCCTTTCTTCTTCTGTGATGTCCCTAGACTTCCTCAAGGCTGATTCTGTTCCATTATCTCACCTCCGCTTAACTGGCATTTCTTTCCAGAGCTTCCCTGCAATATGAAGCAGCTTCTTCCTGGTCATGCTCTTTGTTCTCTCCTCATAGGTTTTTAATCCAACACTTTACACGGTCTGCTTCAGTATGTGCATGTCGCCTGGGGGTGAGGCTGAGAGTTTCATAGATGCTGGCATCTTCTCTGCCCATTCACCTTGGGTCCCCAGATGTGAGATGTCACCGGAACTGAATCCGTATTTGTTGAATGAATGTACTCATCTGTACCTATGCTTCGTCAATGTCACATCAAACTGGGAGATGTAGCTTTCTTCGCAGGCACTCTAAGTCTATAGATAAAGTTTGGTTCATCAGTTTGCAGTTACCTGGCAGCTTTTCAGAACTTTTGCATGGGATTTTAACCCTTTTAGCACCTTCAGAATGGAAGTTTACTTTTGTGTTGTTCATTATCTGAAATTCAGATTCAACTGGGTTGTGTCTTTTATCTTTTTTTTTTTTTTTTTTTTTTGAGTTACAGTCTTGCTCCACTGCTCAGGCTGGAGTGCAGTGGCATGCTCACGGCCACCCCAGCATCGAACTGCTGAGCTCAGGCAATCCTTCTGCCTCAGCCTTCCAAGCAGCTGGAACTACAGGTATGCGCTACCACGCCCAGCTAATTCTTGGATTTTTTGTAGAAATGAGATCTCACCAAGTTGCCCGGGCTGTTCTTGAACCCGTGGACTCAGGCAATCCCCTCACCTCGGCCTCTCAAAGTGCTTGCATTACTGGCTTGAGCCACCACACCCGGCCTGAATTCTCTTATGCTCATTCTTTTTAAAATCGGATGGACCAACTGGCCTGAATGTCAGTGTGCCAGCAAATATATGAAGCTCACAACATTATGACGCATCTCCTGTCGCTGTCAGGATTTTATTAGAAATCTGAGGATACATGTTAAGACGTTTTAGTCTTCCAAAATTAGCCTGCTCTAATTAAATCAACACAATCCACTGGTTATCATCCTGGGACAATATCATAATTGGTTTGGTTTGTAGGTTGCTTTGAAAGTTAAGAGAATAGAGAAATTTTTGTGCAGCTAGTTATAGGAAAATTTGGTAATTTTGTGTTGTCAGGAAATCTAGTGATACTAACACTAGCTATAGATTAAAAGTGAACAGGACTCAGGGAAATAAAAAATAACGATAATTCCTCCTACTGTGGAATGTACCATCTCTCAGGATGTCCTCAGAAACCTAGACAGAAGTTTTTTAAATAATGGTTTTTTTCTCTTATAAGCCAGTTACTTTAAACTAAAAATACTGTTCCCACATATCGTTTTAACTTTTTCCAACCTTTAGCCATATCGAATATTCTATCTGCACACCAGCATGTATTGTTTGTTACACTTCTCCCTGTAGTTAGTTAAAAAATGACTAAGATCCTAAGATACTTTTGAAATGTTTACAGCATTTTTCATGAGATTTTTAAAAATTTCATGGATTTAGGCCGGGCTCGGTGGCTCAGCCTGTAATCCCGTGCTTTGGGAGGCCAAGGTGAGTGGATTGTGTGAGCCCGTGGGTTCGAGACCCACCTGGGCAACTTGGCGAGACCTCATCTCTACAATAAATCAAAAAATGAGCCGGGGCATGGTAGCGCACGCCTGTAGTTCCAGCCACTTGGAAGGCTGAGGCAGAAGGATCGCTGGAGCCCAGCAGGTTGAGGCTGGCTGCAGTGGCCGAGAGCAGCCACTGCACTCCAGTCTGAGCGACAGAGTGAGACTCCAATTCAAAAAAAAAAAAATTTCATGGATTTAAACAGATTTTCTGCTAGAAACAATATAAAACCAATATATTATGAAACCAGTACATTTTATGGGTGGTTTATAGCAACCTGAAGTACATAAGGTAGTGACTAACAAAAAGGGGAAGATCTTCACAATAAACTTGACATTAATGAAGATAGGGAGCCTGCAGCAGTTACAGCTAGTAAATTGGGGGCAAGAGACATGGCGAGATGTTCTTAAACTTACCTGTGTGTTTTAGACCACTGTGATAATACAAATAAGCCTAAACCTTAGTATTTTGAAGTGATCTTTAAAACGGGTGAACCAAAAATCCAAGCATGCAAACTTTGAACAAAATCACTCAAACTAAACAAAGCCAATGGTAACTAAAAAGAAAATACCGTCACCGTAATCTATATGAAGAAAAGTGCAACCAAACCCAGAAAATAATATCTTTCTTGGAACTTCCTTCGAAATCAATTTCAGAATGACCTTTGAAAGTGAAGTTTACATACTGAAAGAATATTTGATGAAACCAATGGACAAAGCTGAAACTCTCCTGGGTCAAAAAGAGTTCGTTACTCTATGTAATTCCATCAGAAAATGATGCTTATACAACTAGTTGAGAGTTTGAGTTCTTGCTCATGTATCTATATGATTTGGGTAATGTCAAAGTTAATATTTTAATGAACTTTGCTTTGTTTATATATGATAGCATCAGCAAAAAATATATTAAAATTCACCTCGTCTGATTAACAAGCAACTGGGAAAAGGGTTGGTAATCATTAGCAGCTCTAATAAAAAGCAAAACTTTAGGATTCCAACAGACTGAATCAAGTCCATTGCTGCATCCATTAAGAATTACCTTCCCTAAAAAATTTAACCTTGGTTCTCTCAGTATTTTCAATGGGATGATTAAAAATATATGTATTTGATAAAATCAGCTATTTCAAATACTTATTATTTTAGATAAAATCTTAATGAATTACAAGATGAATCCTAAAACTTTATGAACTTTATGTATGTTGAAGTGAGAAAGTTAGTTAAAAAAATGCTTAAACTTGAGTTTGAATTGTTTTTCTATCAAAAGAAAAATATCAGGTATCATGAAAAAGGCAGAGTCTGGTCTCATTGTTCTCATAAACTTGGTTTATTTTGAAGATTTTTTATAGTTGAATGTTCTTATCAACAGCTGCACTTGCAATGCTGAACTATTTTTACTGTTTCTATTAACATTACTATAATAAAAATGAAATTTTATATTTGGTTGAGGAGAATTGATCATAGGAACTCTGTATTCTTTGTGGTTCTTAGTTCATTTAGATTTGATAGAAATTATGGGTTTCTGGTGGAAGAAAAATCACTTTTGATGACTTATTTTTCAAGACATTAAAAAGCAAACTGAATGGTGATTCAGAAAATATTTCAGTTTGTCATGTAGAATAAGCAACTTTACCACTTACCAAGATTAACAATGAATTTTCTATCAACAGCAGCCTGAAAATATAATGCCATTAGCTTACTGCGCTATGCACAACTCTTTTCAGTTATTGCCTTGGCATAGTTCATAAAAAAGTGAAAAATAATTTGCCATAAGTATCCACTTGCATATTATTTATCTATTGTGTATAGCAAAATATCCTAACAGTTAGCACTTGAGAAAACTAGAAACTCCTTGGTATTTACCCAAAGGAGTTGAAAACTCATGCCTACACAAAAACCCTCACATGATGTTTGGAGCAGCTTTATTTATAATTGCCCAAGCTTGGAAGCAATCAAGATCTCCTTTAATAGGTTAATGGATAAACTATGAGGCTTTCAAACAATACCACATTGGTGGCAATCGACACTAAAAAGAAATGAGCTTATCAATTTATAAAAAGAAAAGAGGGAGACTTAAATGCATATTACTGAGTGAAACAAGCCAGTTGGAAAAGGCTACATGCTGTATTATTCCAACTATATGACATTCTGGAAAAGGCAAAACTATAGAAATGTACAATGATCAGCCAGGTGTGATGGCTCAAGCCTATAATCTCAGCACTTTGGGAGGCTGAGACAAGAGGATTGCCTGAGCCCAGGGGTTCGAAATCAGCCTGAGCAGCTTGGTGAGACCTCATCTCTACAATAAATCAAAAAATTAGCTGGGAGTAGTGGCACACGCCTGTGGTTCTAACTACTTGGATGGCTGTGACAGAAGTATCGCCTCAGTCCAGCAGGTTGAGGCTTTGGTGGCCGTGAGCATGCCACTGCACTCCAGCCTGGGTGACCGAGCGAGATTCCAACTCAAAAAAAAAAAAAAAAAAAAAGATCAGTGGTGGCCAGGGTTTGGAGGAAAGGAGGGATGGATGAATAATTGGAGCTCAGAGGGGTTTTAGGGTAGTGAAAACGATACTATAATTGTGGATGCATGACATTATATATTTGTCCAAGCCCACTGAATATTCAACATCAAGAGTGAACCCTAGCGCATACTTTGTTCTTGCGGTGATAAGGATGTGTCCATACAGGTTCAGCAGTTGTAACAAATGCACCACAAAGCTACACTGGAGAAGGACATTGATCCTGAAGGAGTCTGTGCAAACGTAGGGCAGGTAACATGTGGGAAATCTCTGAACCGTTTGCTCAGTTTTACTGTGAAACTAAAACTGCTCTTTAAAAGAATAAAGTAAACATGCATTGTCTCTTGCCAGTTTTTCTAGGTCAGGAATTCAGCATGGCTTAGCTAGACAGTTCTGACTCGTGTTGTTTTATGAAACTGCATTTGAGTTGTCAGCTAGGACTACAGTCATCTGCAGATATAACTGAGACTGAGAATCTGTTTCCACACTGGCTCATTCACACAGCTGGCAGGATGGTGCTGGTTGTCGCCTAGAAGCTTCAGCTTTCCCTATGTGGGCTTCTCCTCAGGGAGCTTGAGTCTCCTCATGACATGGCAGTTTGTGTCCAACCAGAGCAAGCACTCCCTGAGGCTAGTGTGGAAACTGCACTGTCTTTGATGACATACTCTCAGAAGTCACACATTGTCAACATCTTCATTATTCATTGGTCACACAGGTCACCAAAGTATGAGGGGGTAAGCAAGGATGGTGATGGAGGGGCACATTGGAAGCCAGTTCCTCCAACATACGTTGGAGTATATTCATGAAATATGGTGGTATCCATATGGAAGCAATAAAAGAAGACATACCAGCAGTTGACAGACACATGAAAAAATGCTCAGCTTCACTAATCATCAAAGAAATGCAAATTAAAGCCACACTGAGATACCCCATAACTCCAATCAGGTTGGCTATCATCAATTACAAAAAACAACAGATGCCAGAGAGGATGTGGAGAAAAGGGAACGCTTCTATACTGCTGGTGGAAGTGCAAACTAGTATAACCTACGTAGAAGACAGTGGCTATTCCTAAAAGATCTAAAAATCGACTTTCCATACGACCCAGGAATCCCCCTTCTGGGAATATACCCGGAGGAACTTAAATCACTCTTTGAAAAAGATATCTGCACACGCATGTTTACTGCACCATTATTCACAATAGCAAAAACATGGAACCAACCATGCTGCCCATTGAAAGTGGACTGGATTTTAAAAAGTGGTACTTATACACAGTGGACTATTATGCAGTGATAAAGGAGGGCAAAATTATGAACTATGCAGCAACTTGGATGGATTTAGAGTCTATAATACTCGGTGATCATTCACAAAACCAAAGAACTGAGTACTACATGTTCTCACTTGTAAGTGGACCCGAACAATTATCATAATACTATAAGAAAGGGATTGGCAGTAGTGGAAAACTGCCAGAGGCGTGAGAGGGAGGGATACTTCATCAATTAGAGTATCTGATCTCAAATCAGGTGAAGTGGGGACCAAAGTGAGGCCCAAACTTTACCTGTACAATGGCCATTTGTATACCTAACCCTGAATTGTGCCCCACACCTATAAAATAAAACATTAAAAAAAACAAATGTTCTAGGTGCTGACACTGGAAAGCAGTGTCTATCCAGTGTCTTCAATTCAGCTTAATTTCCAGATGTTTTAGACTCACAGCAAGGATATTTTGCATCAAATATGACATCAACAGGTCATTTAAAAAATGACATTACAGTTTCTGTTTTCTAGAAGGTATTGTGTGGTTTTAAAGTACTTGAAGTCTCTAGTTCAAGTCCGATGATGGTTGATATTACCTGAGGCTGTTTCTTTCCAGCTTCATTTAATTACAGTTGATAAACACATACATCATAATGTGTATTCCCTTGTGGTGGCATTGAAAGACCACAGTATTAAAAGACTCAAGAGGTAACGAATTGCAGTCTTTGGAAATTCTGCCCATTGATGAGGGCAGTGCTAACAACAGATGTTAACAGCTCAGACATAAAACGCCTTCTCTTTTCTCTCTGTAGAGGACACGCGGTACCAGTCCTTCTTTCACTTTGTTCAGTCCCAGTTAGTGTAAAATTAGTGGGGACGACTATTCTGAGGAACTCAGAATTATTTGGCCGCATTTATATGCATAGGCAATAATACTGTCCGCACCATTATCTTTTAATTCACTGAGTGTGCTATATCATTCAGAACATGTATAAGATGTATAAATTTGTAGAGGTCCCTTGCTCTGCTCAGAAATATAAGTTTATAGTGTGCATAAATGCCATTAAATCATATTTTCGGCCTTCTTTATATCTTTTCCATTAATAATTCATTCATGGATGTAGTAATGTATAGGTATTTGTGCACAGATTGATTTTTCAGATTACAGGCACTCTGTCACTATCCACGTATGGGCAAAACTTCACAGAGCATTTGTCAAGGGAATTGTCATCAGGGATCAAAAGTGGCCCCAAGTCTAGAATTAGCTTATCTGCTCAAGAAATTCAGGGTGCCAATCTGATCATTTCAGAAGGAAGATGAGGTGAAGAAGAGGCTTGTGGCAGTTTCATGGGTCTTTCTTGTATAAGTTCTATTATCACCTATACATTGTGCTGAGATGATTAAGATACAGTGACAGAGCTTTTGTCCCTTATTTGGGTAGTGGAGACTGAATTTATTCAGCCAACATATCTATATTAGTGTGAATTGACTGAATGAATTTTTAAAAATATTTTCAAATTGGTTATTGATATTGTCAGAATTGAGAAAAATTAACCTTATCATCTAAAGCGAGTGTAGCAATTTAACCAGTTATCTTTTTAAGCGATATCCAAAATAGACCTCAAGGAGCATCACAAGAAAAAATAAATTACTTAACCTGCCAAATTTCTAAGTTGAAACTTTATTTAAGTACAAGTAACTCTACACAATGTTATGTCTTACGTTTATTTAGAACACATATAGCCAGGCTCGGTGGCTCAGCCTGTACTCCCATGCCTTTGGGAGGCTGTGGTGAGTGGATTGCCTAAGCCCACGGGTTCGAGACCCACCTGGGCAACTCGATGAGACCTCATCTCTACAATAAATCAAAAAATGAGCCAGGCGTGGTAGCGCACACCTGTTGTTCCAGCTACTTGGAAGACTGAGGCGGAAGGATCGCCGGAGCCCAGCAGGTCGAGGCT
>NW_007047285.1:302084-342174 GCF_000164805.1 Carlito syrichta
AACAACAACAAAAACACCCTATCAAATAATTGTGAAGATGAAAAGGATATTTTTACATTTGGAAATACCTCTTGAGGAATCTCCCTTTATGAATGAGTAAGTTTGCTTTCATCTTGTACCCTCACATACAATATGACCCCAGGGAGAGGGAAGGGAAGACACCACCTTGGGAAGAAAGCACATATGGGAAAGCCCTTATAAAACATAAATGAGAAGTAAAAGAGAGTCTGAATCAGGAAGAGAGGGAGAAAGTGATGGAGTCCAATAGCAAAAAAATGAGTAAGAAGGAAGAGGCAGGGGAAACTGTGAGTTTAAAAATAGCCCTCATGGCCAAGTACAGTGGCTCAAGCCTGTATTCCCAGCACTTTGGGAAGCCGAGGCAACAGAATTGCCTAAGCTCAGGGGTTCGAGACCAGCCTGGGCAACTTGATGAGACCTCATCTCTACAATAAATCAAAAAATGAGCTGGGCATGATAGCGTGCTCCTGTAGTTCCAGCTACTTGGAAGTCTTAGGCGGAAGGATGGCCGGAGCCCAGCAGGTCGAGGCTGCGGTGGCCGGGAGCGGCCATTGCACTCCAGTCTGGGCGACTGAGTGAGACTCCAACTCAAAAAAAAGGAAAAGAAAAAATAAAAATAGAAATAGCCCTCAGTAGGAAAGGAGGAACCTGGGAACTTGGTAGTTGGTGGCTGGTATCCTTGGGCACAGTATTGGTAGAGTTTGTAAGCCTTCTCAAAAGACTTTGTCCAACATGTCTCAAAAGCAATAGGGACACACTAATAAAAGATGTCCATATATGTAGCCTAAGTTAATGCTGCTGTTCTATGGTGCACAGATGGTATATGCTTGATAGAGCTGCTATGAATGCTTTTTTAAATGTGAATTCATCCTTGTTTTTTTCCTTTCCTTAAAAATCTCACTCCAACCGCCCCAGCTAGAGAACACAGCTGGCCCTTCCACAAAATCGGAGTTAGAGGTACTAATCTCTTGCACAGTCAGAAATCTGTGTATCAGGCCAAGCGCGGTGGCTCAGGCCTGTAACCCCAGCATGTTGGGAGACTGAGGCAGAGGTATCGTTTGAGCCCGGGAGTTCAAGACCAGCCTAGGCAACACAGCGAGACCTGGTCTCAACCCAAAATAATAAAATTAGCTGGGTTTGGTGGCATGCACTTGTAGTCCCAGCTACTCAAGAGGCTGAGGTGGAAGGACCACCTGAGCCCAGGAGGTAGAGGTTGTGGTGAGCAGGAGCCATGCCATAGCACTCCAAACTGGACAACAGAGTGAGATCCTGACCAAAAATAAATAAATTAAAAACATGAAATCTGTATAGTAATTTTGACTCCCCAAAAACTTTATTGTTGACTGGACATAAGCAATTGATTAACACATTTTGTATGTTATCTGTATTATATACTGCAGTTGTATAATCAAGTAAGCTAGAGAAAAGAAAATGATATTAAGAAAACCATAAGGAAGAGAAAATGTATTTACTAAGTGGAAGTGGATCATTATAAGAGGAGGAGGGGTTGATCTTGCTATCTCAGGGGTGGCAGAAGAAAATCCATGTAGAAGTGGACCCACACAATTCAAATCCATATTGTTCAAGGGTCTACTGTAGTC
The DNA here is from genome assembly GCF_000164805.1 of Carlito syrichta. Classification (NCBI taxonomy): domain Eukaryota; kingdom Metazoa; phylum Chordata; class Mammalia; order Primates; family Tarsiidae; genus Carlito; species Carlito syrichta. The sequence goes on from NW_007047285.1 coordinate 303,704, forward strand.
CAAATTCCATAGCATGTTACAGTTGGTCTTTCAGAATGTTCGATTGAGAACCCCTTGAAAGTCCTTGAAGGCATCAGAATGTTCAGATGAGAACTTCTTGAACTGATATCTTTTTCAGACCTTCCTTGGGAGATTCTAGTATGATGCAAGGATAAGAAAAGCTGATTTTGAGAATTCAGCGTAAGTTTATATTTTTCCAAAGATGAATCTGAAGTTAAAACTCAAAATTCAAAAGTTCTCATATAGAACTTGACAAATTCCGAGACTTGCTTCTGCAACAAGCTCTAGAAACACCCCTGTGTCCTCTAATGGAAAACATTTGAAGGTGTGTAAGTTTGAGAGTGATATGGTCACACCAAATAATAATAATAAACTTTGGAACAGTTCTCATGGTGGAAACAGTACCCAGAGCTATTAAGAGGAAGTCCTGTTAAGAGGTCATGGCAATAATCCAGGCTTTCAGTGCTACTGCTACAAAGATAGATAAAGCATGAAGAAATGATCCTGGAGCTTGTGCAGGAGAAGAGAGAGAGAGCTCATGGTAGTGAGCATATGAAAGACACGTGTCAGGTCTAACGGCAGCACAGCTAAAAGCGACAAGTCATAAACAACTCAACTTAAGGACCTCTACCAAGGTTTTCAAGATGTCAAAATGATTCTACCATATAAGTATAGCCTCATATTAGTTAACAACTGGGAGAACAGAGAAAAATGTGTTCCTCAGACTTGATATAGATTTTTTTTAATGCTGAGAAGTTCAATTGGTGAATTCAAATATACTTGGTGTATTTTGCCAAAGGCTTCTGCTTATATAGCCAAAGACAGCCAATGGCTCATTAAAGCTTGAGGTTTGCAAATTCATCAATAACAGGCTTCATTTAATTATTTGTGTGTGAGAAATAAATGGCTAAGATAGATGGACTCTTTTAAGAGAGCAAGTTACACGCCCCTCCTGCGACTAGGGAACATTTTTATCTCAGTCATAGTTCCAAACTGCATTACAAAATCATGAACCTAGGTCATTAAGAGAAAGTCAGGGGGCAGCAATTATGTATTGCATATTCTACCACTCTCCTCAGCTTTCTTAGGCATCAGAGCATTATTTTTCAGGCTATGTATGAACTGCTTTTGCTTAGCTGCTTATTTTAAATTAGGATACTTCGTTTTCAAACAAGGTAATAAGCGTTTAGGAATCCACCACACAAAATAAAAGCTAGTTTTACAGGGAGCTACATTTCGCCATATGATCTCCCCTTCTGCCTACCTGCTCCATCCCAGTGTAATGAGCACTCTGAATTCTCTTGCTCATCATTGCCTTGTTTTCCTTTTTAAAGAACCTTGTTTCAAGTTGGGTGTACAAAACAGGTATCCCACACTGTGGATAATCTTTCTGGAGTTGCTTTTTCACCGAGTGTCATTTTGCTGAGGTTCACCCACACAGCTGCCAGTTTCTGTAGTTCCTTCTTATTGACTGCAGTATATACACTGCAGTTTATTCTTCCATTCTGCCTTGGTTGGCTGTGTATGCCTAAGGCAGCACTACACTGCTTCATAGTGAATGTTGATATCTGCTTGTCTTCCTGGATATTTTTCACTCCTACTCATCTATTTAAATTACATATCACATTATCAAGTTCCATGAGGAAAAACAGTTCTGTTGGAAATAGCACAGCAGTTTATAGATCATGTCACAAACAAACATTTAAGATGTCCTTACTTAAGGAACATTTTAGGCACTGTGTATGTGTTGTCCATTGCCAAAATAATCCTGCAAAACAAACTACCTCAAAGTGTAAAGGCTCAAAACAGCCATATACTGTTCTCACAAGTTCATGGGTCAGCTGAGTGCTTCTGCTCGTCTGGGCTGGATTGACTGTTCTCAGCTGACGAGATAAGTGTCTGTGGCCAACTGATGAGTTGCCTGGGATTAGTTGATCCAAGGTCTACTCATCCTGTACTACTCAGCTAATTCTCTGAACCCACTAGCCCAGGCTTGTTGTCATGAGGGTAAAGAAGGACATGGGGAAGCACTTTTTCATGACTCTGCTGTGTTGAGTTTGCTGTTGTCCCATTGGCCAAAACAAGAGGGGTGCACTAGCAAAAAGTGTGGTGACAGAAAGGGTGAAAAAGTTGCAGCCGTGAACACAGTCAGCCATCCAGTTTTTATCAAGTATCCATTCTCATTTACCTTGTGACTATGTCAAATAAAAATAACTCATTTTCTAAGGGTTTTAGCAAGTTGACTCAGATTATGGGGATGGAATAATTTGCAGTCCCTAGCAATGTTGCTACAAACTCACCAAAGTGGTCAATGAAGTTTTGATTCACACTTATAGGTGAACAGTATGATTTCAGTCAAAAGTGTATGAGCATTGATGCACCAATTCATATTAACCGTCACAATGTCATAGACTTAAGGACCCTAAGGCAAAATCCAGTTGAGTGGTGTGCTTTATAATCCCTGGTAGAGTGACTGCAGTAAGTAGGGTCAGTACTGGATGACACCAATTATTGTAAAGTACCTAAAGAAAATGTAGGGGAACAAAATTTATTTACACATCAAAATTTCTTTTCTTTATAGTGTTACAGTATTCAGTGCTTCATTTCTTCTCAGAATGAAAATTAGGAAGTTGTAAATGAGTCTGGAAACTTGTGTTTCTGCCCTAGAAAAACTCAAAATATACTTACACTAAAGTAAAGATTCTTGTTTCAACTTTTAAATAAAATAAGAAAAAATGCCATGATGACTCTTTGCTGGCAGTCTTCATTTTGGTCATCCATACAAAATTTGGATTAACTGAAACCCTATATTTTTCTATAGTATTTTTAATTGCAATTAATGACAGTCATTTATCATGTACAGGCACTTTTATTTTTTTTTAAGTTGCAATACTCTTGATGGCTCCAGTAAAATGGTAGCATGAACTGTCTTCAGCTGCAGCTTCTATAGTAGAATCCTTTTTTATGCTAATTTTGGAGGATAAAACTAATCCTGGATTATAAAGTAATCACATTATGTCATGTTTCCCCAACCATGATTGCATATATAGAATGTACAAATATTTGCAAAACCCAATTTTGTAATATAATTTTTTCTATGCAAAGGAATTCATTTATTTTTTGGATTATCATGTCATCCAACTTGTGAACAAAATCTCAAGTGACTTTCAAAGATACTTCTGTGTTAGATATTTGTATACATGCTTCATCCAAACTCACACATTTCTGAAAGAACAAATACATGTATTTCTAATCACCAGATATTCTGAAAAAGTTTTTGACAAAATTTAGCATACATTTCATGAAAACAAAACTCAAAATAGAAATTAGTAGGGACTCTATATGATACAACTTATACACACTATTTTAGCAAAATCTGAATTTTACTTAATGGGAAAGCATAACAGTTATCTTCTCTAATATCAGAAACAAGTCAAGATTGCCAATTGTATCTTCTACTCTTCAACATTGTAAAAAAGGTTTTATTTAATGCAATTTAAAAAGAGAAATCATTTTGAAGGCAACGAACTTGAAAAAAAAAGAAGTAAAACTGTCTTTATTTGCAGATGATATGATTGTGTATTGGGAAAATTTTAGAAAATCAATGATGAACCTAACTCACATAATAAAGGAATTAAATGAAAAAGCATTGTACAATTAGCATGCAGGTATCAATGCTTTAATGTGTACAAACAATTTATTTGTAGAAAATTTAATACACGAATGAAACATAAAAATAGATTTAGGGCTGGGCATGGTGGCTTAAGCCTGTAATCCCAGCACTTTGGGAAGCTGAGGCAAGAGGACTGCCTAAACTCAGGGGTTCAAGACCAGCCTGAACAACTTGGTGAAACCTCGTCTCTACAATAAATCAAAAACTAAGCTGGGCATGCCAGCACACATCTATAGTTCCAGCTACTTTGAAGGCTGAGGTGGAAGGGTCACCTGAGCCCAGCAGGCTGAGGCTGCGGTGGCCATGAGTGTGCCACTGCACTCCAGCCCGGGCAACAGAGTGAGACTTCAACTCAAACAAAAAACTGGATTTTAATAGTGAAATTAATATTAAAATATAAAAATTAAAAGACATACTTTGCTTTGGGATAGGATACTCAGTGTCAGTTGTTAGTCCATACGAAGATAATTTATTAATTTATTGTTTTATAATTGTTATGAATCTCCAAAATCAATATTAAACATATCTTGTGGATCTAAACAAGTGGACATCAAAATCATATGGAAAAATAAGCATGCAAGAATAAAAAAATTAAAAACCTAAAGAGAAAAAAATATACAAATGGAACATTGCCTTACCTGACATTAAAATATTTTATGAAATCTGTATAATTAAAACAATGTGGTGTTGACTCATGAATATATGGACTAATTAAATAGAATAGAAAGGCTGGAAATGGACTCAGTACATGTGAAAGGTATGATAAAGGTAACATCTCAAGTCATTGGAGTAAAAATGAATCCTTTTTTAAAAAACAAATAAGTCTGGAACCACTGGAAAGAACTCTAAACACATATTGAACTCTGGTACATATTTTACAGGCATAAGCCAGCAATTCTGCAACTATTTTCTATGCATTTGGTGATTAAGCAAATATATTTATAATCTATTATGAAGAATAGGAACCAGGTTTCTCACTCATAGAGAAGGTAATTATAAATATAGAAAGAGAGAAGTATAGAATGAATGCTGTGATGTTGGATTTGTGTTTGTTAAAACCAGTTTGTGTTTGTTAAAACTATTGGGTTGGAATACAGATGGCTAGATACAATCTGTTCCCTAACTCTGTTATCTGAGAAGGCCTGGGATCTATGACACTGTAACAGGAATGAACACACTTAGTACCTAGATTTTGGCTTCTAAATACCATTTTCTGCTAAAAGAACCAAGACTTCTTGGAGAAATGTCTGAGTCCGGGGCTGGGCAGGGAGGGTCCAAGATTATCCTGTATGCTAAGAGTAAGGAAAATGTTATGTTCCAAAAGGTAAGGCTGAGTTCAGAGAATGATGAGGACATATCAAATGAACACAGAGACTTGCACTGGCCAAAGCTGGGTTAATATGAACATCAAAATTATGATAATAGAAGATTGCAACTACTAAATAAGGTTAGAATCATGAGCCCATACTGGAAAAGTTCTTGTTTAGGTAGAAAGTCATCTGATCTATGTAGAAGGAATGATGAAATTAGAAAAGCATCATTACCAGCCATCATAATAATAATTGATTCGGGCAAGAAATGTCAATGGATGCTGAAAGGAATGGGTCTGAATCAACGTTCAAGAAGCCACAGAATACTCATGCTGTCTCAAAATATCTCTTAACAAGATAAGTATTAACTCAAAAGGTAAAACAATAATTTAAAACTTAAAAAATGGCAGATACCATCTTAACCAAATAATCAAAAATAACTTTGCCAGCTGTGAGTCTAACTGACAGCATGTTCCTCCATCAGGAAAAGAACACAACAGTACTTCTGCAGTTTTCCTGCCAAAAGTGTACAAACTGAATCTAATCATGAAGGATCATCAGACAAACCCAAAGGGGATGGGTATTCCAGAAAATAATTGGCGGTCTTTACTCTTCAGAGATGCCAGTGTCATCAAAGAGAAAGACTCAAAAACTATTTTAGATTAAGAGGAGCTAAAGAGACATGACATTGCATCTCATGAATACGACACATGACCTTGGATTTTGATTTGCCCTTAAGGACATTCTTGGAACAACTTAGAAACTGAATAAGGTCTATAACATCTGTAGATTATATAAGAGTATTATATCAACGTCCGTTTCCTGATTTTAATGATTGCATCTATGTTAAGTAAAATAATTATTTGGTTTTTAGAAAATACACATTGAAATATTTTGGAGTAAGAGAATATTATGTCTGTGATTTACTCTGAAAAAGTTCAGAAAAAAATACAAACACACACGCACAGAAGCATATAGAGAAAAAGGAAAAGAGAGAAGGATAAAAATAGGTGTCATAAAGTGTCCAAATACTGATGACATTTTTTGCACTGTTCTTACAATTTTGAGACTATGTCCAGATATTTTTTTAAAGTAACAAATTCACAAATATATAAATAGATATTTTACCATTGCACATCAATATCTTTAGTGAACGTATCAGTATTAGTCAATCCCAATTGAAAACCATATGAAGAAACTATAAAATAGCTGTGATCGGTATTTACTGATAACCAGCAATATTAAATTGGCTGTACATAATGAAATTTTGAGACATTTCTTTTCATCCCAAATTCCAAAAGCTGCATGAAGAGAGGTAGTCATAGCAAGAGAAAAGAATAATCATTAGTGTTTGATTATACTTTAATGAAAATGTATTCACTCATTTGAAGTTAAGCCTGTGTCCATTGCCTGTAGAAGGTAGTCAGGGAACAAAGCAGTTTGTTGATTGTTTACAAGATCTCTGTAGCTAGACAGATTTGAGCTCAAACTCTGATGCTTTACTTAGTGTCTGAAAGGGAGACATTGGTCTCCACCACATAGGGGTGCATATATGGTTTAACAAGATTCCTAAGATAGCACAGGGTTACTATTCTTGTTATCCTTTCAGTTTTCTAAATAGAGAAGTGATACAACCAAACCAGCTGCTTTCTGATATCATATGATAGAAACAATTACATGAAAAGGAAGCTTACTCTTCGATGGGTTAACATTTAAAGTATGTGATAACACACTATTCTCTTTCACTTAACTGAAATTTTTATGGCCGTTTCACACATATAATTTTCTCTCCTCTGCAATCTTATTAGCATTATTCCCATGAAACAACCAAAGAAATAAAGCAAAAGCATTTTAATTAACTCAGGTTTAATACGTTTTCCTTATCTGCCATTACTGTGAATAACAGATGAGCATAACTGCTCTATGTATAGTATTCAAAAATCTTTTAGTTGATCCAAGAAAGAGGCATGCAGGAAGTGCAAAACCAGGAATTTACTTTGTTCTGGTAAAACCATAGGCATGAGTAAAGGTCATTTATCCTTCAAAATATCTTAAATTTCTTTTTTCCCTACTTGGATCCTTTAGAATTAGCCTGACTTGCTAAGGGAAACAATGCACTTGACTGAAGTCCTTGTTTTCTTCCAGTCTTGTTATCTTCTTAGTGAATGATCAGGAGATTCTTTATGGTACGTTTGGTAATACTTTGAATGGAGTTTTAATGTACGTATGAGTGAGTGTGTGTGTATGTGTTTAATTTGATTGAATTCTAATAGAAAGATGTTCAAAATTGTAGTAACTTTGCTTTCTTAATATACGAACCATGAAAATTGTTCAGTACATTTTCAACTGACTTTAATATTGCCAGAATAATTATTCAGTTCATTAATAAAGATTTAGCACTTATCTTCTGTTTGAAAAGAAATTAGTTTCAGCATATAATTGAGAGACACCACAAGGTCTTGTTTGATCCTGCCTCAAAAAATATTTGTCCCACTCCTCCAGAATGTCCACATACAGAAATAGCTTCTTTAAATTTCTAAACAGGTGCTTGAAAGTATGCACACCATCACAGGAGCTGACATGATAATAATACACCCATTTTATTTCATCTGCAGTACATTTATATATTCAGCATATATTCTAGGGAGAAGACTAAAAAGTGACAGATTCCTTTCTTTCAAAGTTTGAGATGAAACCAGTAATCTTCACACTGTTTTTTGGCCGCCAGCACCTCACACCATGCCTGGCCCCAGTTTGGTCCACAAAATCGATTAGACAAATTAAACGATTAGACAAATGACTTAGGGCGCAAGAGTAAGTATTCAGAGATGTACAAACCAAACTTTCCTGAAATTTGGTATTCTGAGTACTTTTACTTTAAATCTTCAAGAAGGAATAAAATTGGAGCTAATTTCCAAAGGGCAAATGTGATGTCACTGTGTGATCTGATCATTTGAACTGTGTCAATACATCTAGGCTCAATCAGGGATGCTGATTGGGTCCAGAGTTTTATACAGTGACAACCAGGGGAGTTTTATATCCCTACCCTCTAAGACAAGCTTAAGAATGTGCTTGAAATACCCTCAGCATTTGTTTATAAATTTTAACAAGTATTAGTTTATCCTAACACTTTCTAGATACTGTGTCATCTCTGGGTGTTAGGTCAAGGAATTATTCTCCATTGTGTAAAGGGATACTTCATATTACTTGTCTGAGAGCTCCTGTGACAGTGTTGTATCATCTTATTTGGAAATTTTACTACATTCCCACTCTTCAGATTTTACAATAATAAGACCAGACTGGCTGGTCCAGTGTAGATCCCTTAAAAAAAGGAAAAAAAGAAGGGAAAAAAAAAAGAAAAGCATTATTAGCTCTTTTTTATCCATTGAAGTATCTGATCATTTCTGATCTCTAGGACTATAAGTGACAAAACATTCCATTCAACTGAATTCAACTGGTTTTTCTTTCACAATTGTTAACATTTTATGCTTTTGTTATAGAGCTCCATAAAAAGGATTTTTGGTGATTTTAACAAATCATAACCTATAATTCCTGTCAGGGTATATCAAAAGCTCCAGAAGATGAGGAAGTTATGACATTCCTCTACAGAATTGGTCATTTCCTCTATTTTTTTTCTAGGTCACATTGCTGCTTCATTATGTTTCAATAATCAACATACTTTCGATGTTATATCCTGTCAGTTCATGAGAATTTGTACCTATGGCCCCATATTTTTCAAATGAAAATTAAGATATTTTAGTTAAACAACCAGATACTGTATCTAGAATTATTGGAGCAACTCAGGTCATTGTGCTTCTACCCTTCATTTATTGGTCAAAGTGACTTATTTTTCTCATGTCTTCAGTATTTTTAAAATATATGCTAGAGAGCCCCTAGCACATTAATAAAGTTTTGCTCTAGGAAATCTACAAGGTACAATATCCAGGAGAGTAAATATGTTGTTGAATGATTTGAGGTTTGTTCTCCACATGAAAAAGGTGAAACAAAGGATTACTCAAACATTAAAAGTCACATTTTGAATATTCACTATCATGTTGAATTTGATTAGGTAAGGAATGGCAATGAGGGATTTCTCATTGCCGTTTTATTTTTGGCAATTGTTTAAAAACTGAATTCTATTTTTTAAAGTTTTGTATTTTTATTTTATTTATACTTATTTCCCAGTATTGCTTAGGTCAGGTCTTTATAAGAAGTGTTTATAAGTAGTTCCATAATGAGAATTTTTTAAGGCAAAAAATGTTTTTTTTCTTTTTCCTTCAAGGAGCTTACTAGACAATCCAAAACTTTAGTAAGGTTTGATGTTAGGATAATAGTTTGTTAAAGCTGATTAAGTTAAAGAAATGCACATTTGAGGTCTAGAATAGTATAGAGATAATGCCCTGGTAATTGTGTTTTTATTAACCTACAGTACTGTGAATTTGCAGCATAAAGAATCATGTATTGAAGTCAAAATCAGACTATGCAATGTAGAAAGAGACAAGGTTGATTGGATTAAATTTGAAAACAGTGTGAACAAAACATGGCCATTGGTTCAGAGTGTCTCCATGTAGTGATACCTCTCTCTTCACTACTGTTTCCTTTCCTTCACCGTTCACTTCTCTTTTTACTGTTTTCACCTCTTGTTTACTTTAGAAACACAATATTCCAAATTCATCACAACCCAAAATGCTTTCTTGGAAATGAAATCCCCATTGTGTAATGTGATTTTACTGTTGTCTGTGTACTGAGTTTACCTTTGGAACACCTGAACTGATTTTGTCTCTGCCTGTGAGGGTATTATGAATGCATCTGCCTGCCTTGCAGAAGGGATAGTTATGTAATTGTTCCCATGTGCTTCTGGAGTACATTTGGATCTCTCTGAAGAATACTTTGTAAATATAATTCATACAGGATGTTTATCAGCACTTCACCTGGATTGCTTTATAAGCCCGGAGTAGTTATCACTTGGTGATTTAATGAATAAATCCAACACATCAGCGTAGCTGGTTTTAGGTGATGCCTGTGAAGTGTTTGAGCTCAGTGGGAAAGGACACATCACAAGGCAACACTATTCTATTTTCTACCTTGTAAACACATTGCAAAACCGACCCTGAAGGGTATATTTTGGGGTGCCATGAAGATACTTGTACTTACTGACTGTGGAAGATCGCAAAGTCATGGTCTACAAGGGGGAGGTTCAGAGTGAAGGCTTTGAAGCACAGTGGGCCGGACCCCAAATCCAGACTCTACCACTTACCACAAAGCTTTGTGCCATGTGTCGTGCTAGGTGTGGCCAGTATTGTGGGGGTGAAAGTATTCACCAAAACTGTTATGAAGTAAGAAAGGTACACTTATTAAAAGGAAGCTATATTGTGAAGAGCACAACTGGCAGGACAGCACAGTGGCTGAGGTTTCTGCAGTGGAGTTTACCTTCCTTTCGGTTGGGGTGAGTTTTAGGGTACCAGTCATACATCGGGGTCCCTCCATGCAAAGGAGGTGGTTCCGATTGGTTGATGTTTGACCTTGATTGCAAGCAGCTCATGGGCCAGCGGGAGGTTAACACCGGGTGCTGTTGTACCAAATGGCATCCACACCTTATCAAGTTACTCCCATTTTCTGAATTTGCCTACTTCTTTCTTTGTTTCTCTCCCTCCTTCAATTGACCTTCCACTTGCTCTTCCACGGCCTTGTGAGGTAACATAGGAATGGTGATGGAGCTAGATTTAATAATTTTTAGAAATCCATCTGATTTTAGGATGAGTCTGTGATTCAGTGATGTTCTCAGGATCACCTGTCTCATTATTACAGGACCCAGATTCATTACTCTTTCTTCTCTGCTTGTTTATCAAAGTAGATTCTCTTGACTGTGCTCAGTGGCTCAAGCCTATAATCCCAGTGCTGTGGGAGACTGAGAAAAGAGGATGGTGTCAGCCTAGGAATTCAAGACCAGACCAGGCAACATAGTGAGACCCTGTCTCCACCAAAAATAATAAGTTAACAGGGTATGTGGCATGTACCTGTGGTCCCAGCTACTCGGGAGGTTGAGGTGGGAGGATCATTTGAGACCAGAGTTTTGAGGTTGTAGTAAGCTATGATCTAGCCACAGCATTCCAGCATGGGCGACATATCTAGACCCTGCACCTAAAAAAAGAAAGAAAAAAAAAATTCCTCAACCCCCCCCACCATACACACACACATGCACACACATCTAAAACAGCATCATAGAAGGAAAAATGAATCATTAAAGGGCTCTGAGAAGTTTTCTGTTTTGTCTTAACGTTGATGACACTGTTGGTGTCTATTGCTTGAGTATGTATTTGTAAAATGGCTTCCAGATCTTTTGCTGTAGGAGAAAATGACTTCCTTTCCCTCCAGAGTCTGTCCTCATTTTGTTCGATTCGGCAGCATAATTTAATGGATGTCTTCTAGTCCTTTCCAGGGACAATAGGCCTAGTTTGGGGGATCTCAGGGGAAGCTCCTCAATATGTTTGTATAACCCCAAAATGTGGAGGTTCAAAATTAGGGGTTTCTTTTGTTGTTGTTGTTGTTGAAAAAAGAAGTCCACAGTTTCATAAGAATGCATGGGAGATAAAATTAATAGCACTGACAGATACTCAGTATTTGTATCTCTAGAGAAGACTGCATATCTAATTAGCATATCTGTTGTAGATAATGGTTTTTAATCTGTTTAAAGACATTTTTGTTTTCTCCCGTTAACACAAATTTTCAAACATACCCCCTTGTCACCAGGAAGTAGCTTTGAATTTGCTTTTTTTTTTTTTTAGAGAATGTTTATAGTAACAATAATCTATTCTCTTTTTGTGTCAACTCTCAATTGGTTAGTGCTGCAGTAAATTGAGGATTTATGTGGATGGTTAGGCATATTTAATTAATATAAGTAATTCTTTGTAAGATATTTTGAGTTATTGAGCTGCCACCTGGATATTTTTGCAGTCTAACAAGAAAAAATAATTTAATTCAAGACTTAAATGAACCATTTCATATCAGGTTGATAACATTACATTGGTCGTGTAGTTTCACATACTTATTTGAATTGAAAAAAATCTTTGTATGAGATGGAGTTAGGGAAGAAAGGATACACAGAGCCAGATCACATGACAGACTGGGAAACAACGGATGAAGTCGTTTGTCTTTTCTGTGGCTAAGAACAGGGATGAGAAATATTCCAGGAAGATTTGGCCCAAAATTTGGACTGGAATGCTGGCTGAAGGTATTAGTTTCTGTGTGACAAAGAGAAACACTGAGTGCTTTCTGGGAACGGGGTGATGTTCCCTCTTGGAATTAGAGTCAGCTTTATCCCCCATTTCCAAGCAAACGTCATTGAAAAGCTTTCCCTCTGCCTCCCCCACCTTAGAAAAGCCTGTCCCTCACTAGAGGGGATGGCGTCTCAATAACAAAACATCCTGTGAAACACGACAAGTAATGGGAACAGAGAACAGAGGCTTTGACAAGCTTAAGTTATTCTGGGATAGGAGAGGTCAGTACCTAACTGACCTTCAGGGTGTTGATTTTTCTTTCTTTCTTTCTTTCTTTCTTTCTTTCTTTCTTTCTTTCTTTCTTTCTTTCTTTCTTTCTTTCTTTTTTAGATTAGAAAATATAGTTTATTTTCTAATCTAAATCTTTTTTAGATTAGAAAATATAGTTTATTTTCTAATCTAAATCTTTTTTAGATTAGAAAATATAGAAAGTAAATTGGAAAGATAGAGACAGAAAGAGGGGATTCACCTCCCCAAGGGAGGGGAGGGGGCCAAAGCTTAAGAAAACATGGCCTAGCTATAGCTCAGAGAGCATATGGCCACATCATTCCTTAGCAAGGGAATGACCAGAGTGTTGGTTTTCAAGTTGTAACTTCTTGAAACAACAGAACATCAGAAAAAGTTAATTTAAAATGTATCAAAATTACACATAACAGTTCATTGCATGTATATGCCATGTTTTGTTTATTCATTCACCAGTTGATGGACACTTTGGTTTTTGGTCAGTTTTTAAAATCGGGTCACCTGTATGTCTGTTTTTTTCCTCCTGATTAAGAAAAATGCTAAAAATCTGTTTCTCTGAATATTGGCACATTATTGGTTATATATGTTATAAAATTTTCTCTTATTCTGTGACTAGCTTTTTCACTCTTACGTTACGGTGTCTTTTAAAGAACGTAAGTTCCTAATTGCTTGGGTTTTAATATTTATTTTTTTCCTTTTTGACTACCATCTTATGTCTTGGCTAATCACTTTTGCTTACCCCAAAGTCATGAAGATACACTCTGTTATTAAAACTGCACAGTTGGACCATTTTCATATTTTGATTTATTATTCAGTCATAAAAAGGAGTGAAGTTCTGATACATGCTACAACAAAGATAAACCTTAAAAACATTACGCTAAGTGAAGTAAGCAAGACACAAAAGGATAATTATTGCACAATTTCACGTATAGCAAGTATCTAGAATATGCAAATACATACATATAGGAAGTAGACTAGAGGTTACCATGGGCTAGGGGAAGGAGGAAAGGAAAAGTGATGGCTTAATGGTTGTAGACTTTCTGTTTCAAGTGGTGAAAAGTTTCAGAAATGGATAGTGATGATGGTTGTACAACACTGTGAATGCAATCAATGCCACTGAACTGTATACTTCAAGATGGCTGAAATGGCAAATTTTGTGAGATAGATATTTTACCACAGTTTTTAAAAATTAGTAATTAAATATATGAAAAACCATTGAATTGTACACTTTAAATGGATGAGTTCCATGATAACTGAATATTTCGATACAGCTAAGAAAAAAATTAAACACAAATACACCATATGGAAATGTGGTTCTTGGAACAGGGTTGGCACATAGTAGGTTTTTTCATTCATTTAATAAATAAGTTTTAAGGATTTATTGCTCTGCTAACAAGCTGGAAACCAAGAAGTGTATAATAGGAATGTCTACTAACGAACCAATCAGAATTCCTCTTGGCTGCCAGCCTCTGCAGAATTCAACCATGGACAGTGTAATGAGCAACCCAGAGGCAATCCTTCAATCTCCCTCCACCTCTGCACTGACAGAGAGCAATGGTACCTTCTCCATGATCATGCTACTCAGATGTGTATCCAGGCCCAGTATAAATAGGACTGTGTCCCAGCAGGCCTCTGTACCAACCACCTGGTCCAGGGAACCATGCTCACGTAGTCCAAGTGGTTGGTAAAGCCTTGCCTGAGAAGGAAGAAGCCACATGGGTCAAAATGTAAGGTCTGAAAAGTGCATTTACACACAAGCACACCTGGACACCTGGAGCCTCTCCAGGTTGCTGATTTGAACAAAACCCAGATCTAGAAATGAAGAGGTCAAAATACAGCCAAAATATGCTTCATAACATAGTGGATCTGTACAGTCCTTTGCAGCTGTAATATTGCATGTTTCCGATGCAAAACCCATCAGGCGGTCTTTTGGGATGGCACAATGCCTTTATAAAAAAGAAACGAGTGGCAAGCAGCAAAATCAAATTAAGAGTTAGTGTCCTGTCCTTCAAATACCATTTCATTCTGAAGTCTTTCCTCGGGCTATCACCCATTTAGGCCAATCTATTACAGAGGCTGAATCTCCCACACAGTGAAATGACAACGGATATTCAAAATGATTTATTTTCAAAGCAAACTTGTGTTTAGAGCCTGCTAGGTGTTAGGCAGTTTGCTAGAGGTTAGGAAAATAAAGATATATAAGCTAGCATCCTGTTCTCATTTTAGTAGAAGAGACAAGTAAATGTCAGAGGGGTACTATCTTGGAAACGGATTAGGTGCCCTGAAAGACCGGGGAGAAATTGGTGAATCAACAGCAGAAAAGTCTTCAGGAAGGAAGGCTGTTCAAGCAGTTTTGAAGGATTAGTTGTAGTTCCTTTGGCAGATAAGGCCTCTAAAGAGAGTGAAAAGAAAAAATGTGTAGCATATAAGAAATGCTAAGAAGTTGGGGGTTTTATAATGTAAATTGAAAAAGGACAACAAATTAATTAAATAATTGGATTTAAATAACCTGATCTTGAAATAATAACAATGCTGTAACAATCTAGAGCTAAAACGTTTATGGGAAATGTTCACCTGGACGAGGCGTGTTTCACCTGTCATGAGGTACTTTGTACAATCAGTTTATCTTTCAAAACAATGGGTGATAAAGATGTACAGATGTTTACGACTCAAATACTTATGAGACTGTTGACAGTGATAAAAAAAGGTGTTCATTTTTAAGTAAAAGATACATATAGCGATGGTCTCAGAATGTTTAGGATTTATATTTGATCAGAAATGTCAGACTTTTGAAGAACACATTTGTGTTCATAAAACTTCAGAATAACAAATACTACTTTACAGCTACTCTGAAAGCCCCTAGCTTCAAACACTCCTGTTTGTTGTTGAAATTATTTTTGGACAGATTTATTAAGGTATAATTTACACGTAGTAAATTTCACTATTTTCAGGTGTACGGGTCGAGTTTTGACAAATATGAACAGTTGTGTAAGTACAACCACAATCAAGATATGGGATATTTTGGGGCCGGGCATGGTAGCTCATGCCTGTAATCCCAGCGCTTTGGGAGGCCTAAGTAGGAGAATCATTGGAGCCTAGGAGTTTGGGACCAACCTGAACAACCTAAGGAGACCCAGTCTCTACAAACAAAATTTTTTTGATCATCCAGGTGCAATGGGTTGCACCTGTAATCCCAGCTACTTGGAAGGCTAGGGTGGGAAGATCCCTTGAGCCCAGGAGCTCAAGGCTGCAGTGAGCCATTCTCGTGCTGTGTACTCCAGCCTGGATAACAGAGAGAGACCCTGTCTCAAAAAAAAAAAAAAAAGGGGAAAAAGGGGAAATTTTTGCCACCTGCAAATATCCACTGATGCCCCTCTGTAGTCAATCTCCTTCTCCATCCTCATGCCCTGACAATACTGGTCTGTTTTCTGCCCTTTTAGCTTTGCTGTTTCATGAATATCATATAAATAGAACCGTGTTGTATGCAGCCTTGTGTGTCTGACTTTCACTCAGCATAAAACTTTGTAGATTTGTCCATATTGTGGCATCCCTTTTTATTGCTGAGTAGCTTTTCATCCTATGGAGATCCTATGATTAATTTATCCACTCAGGGCCCCACGGTCATTTGAATTTTTCTAGCTTTTAGCTATTACAAACAAAGCTACTATGAACTGTGAACATTTGTGTGCAGATCTGTGTTGTTAATTTCTTTTGTGCAAATGCCTACCAAGATGGTAAGTATATGTTTCACTTTATATGAAACTTCTCATCTTCCAAAGTGACTGATCCTATGTGCATTCCCACCAACAATGTATGAGAGTTCCAGGAGTTCCAGATCTTTGCATAGCTCACTATTGTTGTTTGTCCATGTTATTTTTGTGGCATTTTAGCCATTTCAGTAGATGTGTCTTGATATCATTATGGCTTTTATTTTCATTTTCTTAAAGACTAAGGATATTGAGTACCTTTTCATGTGCTGTGCCATCTATATCTCTTCTTCGGTGAATTATTTTTTACCTGCCTTGTATTGAGGTTTTTTCCTTATCATTGAACTGTAAAAGTTTTTTAAAATATATATTTCAATATTTATCACATATACTTTTTACGAATAATTTCTCCCAGTCTGAGGTTTATCTTTTCAGTTTCTTAAATGTTTGCCCAAGAGTTTTTAATTTTGATGAGATTCAATTTATTAATGTGCTTTTCTTTAATGGTTCATGCTTTTTTGTGTTCTAGTAAATTGTTGACTTTTTCACAAAGATATTATTTTATATTTTCTTTTAGATATTTTATAGGCTTTACAGTTAGATCAACGATCCATTTTGAGGAGTTAATTGTTTATGGATGGTGCAAATTAACGCTCCAAGTTCTTTTTTGTTTTTTTGTTTGTGTTTTGTTTTTGTCATATGAATATCCTATTGCTGTCTATGATTTATTGAAAAACTATCTTTCTGAATTGGATGATTTTGACACGTTTGTTGCAGATCAGTTGACTACATATGTACCTTCTTGTGTTCCTTGAATGTATGTTACTCTCTTTATGCTAATATCAAATTGTTTTGATTACTGCATCTTTGCAACACATCTTGAAATCAGGAATTGTGAGACTTCCAGTTTTGTTTTTATTTTATTTTAACTTTGTTTTGTTTTAAGTTTTATTTTAAGTTGTCTTAGCTATTTTTGATCTTTTTAATGTATAAATTATAGACTCAGATTGTCAATTTTAAAAATTCTGCTGGGTTTGATTGGGATCACTTTGATTCTATATATATCAAATTATCAAGGACTGGCATTTTAACAATACTGGGTTGTCCAATTCAGTGTTCTTTAATTTTCCTTATCAATGTTGTGTAGTTTCTTATGTTCGAATCTTGCGCACATTTTATTAGATTCATCCTTAAGAACTTTTTGTTTCTTAATGATATTGGAAAGGTTTAAATTTAATTTCCAAGGGTTCATTGCTAGTAGATAAAAAGTGCAGTTGATTTTTGTATAAAATAGTTGTTTTAAATGTTTTATTAATATGGAAATAAATAATTGTTTTAAAATGTAATTTTTTATAGCAAGTTCTCTTAGAAAAAGTCATGCTATAAAGGAAGAATATTTTTAAAACATGTGATAGTTAAACTACCACTTAAACAAAAATATTTTTCACTTTCATCCATTATTAAACAGAACTTGTGTCCTTTTAGGATCTAAACGTGGTGATAATATTAGATAAATTATTTTTAATTTTAATTTTAGACCTCTAGACCACAAACAGAGCAAGAAACACATTTTCTCCACTTATATTTCCCCAGTTACTCTCACTGATCCTTTCCCCAACAGAAACCTTTGTGAAAGTTGAAAAATCTCTTTTTAAAAATAGGGTGACCTCAGAAGGGGCAGCTTGGAGAAAAAGGAAATTAACTCAGAAGTCAAACAGACATAGGGTTGAATCTCAGCTTTTATTCAGATTGCTGAATGGCCTTAGAATAGTTAGATCTCTTCTCTGAACCTTAATTTCTTTCTCCATAAGATAGGGACAATACTTTCTTCCCAGGGTTTTGTGACATAATAAGTGCAAAGCACTTAGCGTGCTTTTTAGTGCATAGTCAGGGCTCAGCAAGAGTCAGTTTTTCTTTCTTTGTTGACTGCTGTTAACAAGTTGCCACATACTTGTTGGCTTAAAACAACAGAAACTTATTCTTTTAGAGTCCTGGAAGCAGAAATTAGAAATCAAGGTGTTGGTAAGGCTGACTTCTGGCGGCTTTGAGGACCAATCTGTTCCAGCCTCTCTCCTAGTTTCTGGGAACTGTCCGGAATCCTTGGAATTCCTCGGCTTGTAACCCTGTTACTCCAATCTCTGCCTCCACCTTCACATGGCTCAAATCACTATCTCCTTTTTCCTTTCCTTTTCTTTTTTTTTTTTTTCTGAGTTGGAGTCTCACTCTGTCGTCCAGACTGGAGTGCAGTGGCCGCTCCTGGCCACCGCAGCCTCGACCTGCTGGGCTCGGGCGATCCTTCCGCCTCCGCCTTCCAAGTAGCCGGAATTACAGGCATGCGCTACCACGCCCGGCTGATTTTTTGATTTATTGAAGAGATGAGGTCTCGCTGCCCAGGCGGGTCTCGAACCCGAGGACCCAGGCAATCCACTCACCTCAGCCTCCCAAAGGCGCGGGATTACAGACTGAGCCACCGAGCCCAGATATCTCCTTTCTTTTCTAAGAACACCAGTCACTGGATTTAGGGTCTACCCAAAATCCAGAATACTTTTCTCTCAAGATCTTTCATTTAATTATGTCTGCAAAGATCTTATTTCCAAATAAGATCATATCCACAGGTACCAGAGCTAAAACTTGGATATATTTTGTGGGGAACACCATTCAACTCGCTACAAATGTGAAGATAAAATTTGCTGTAAAGATGAAGGCGTTGCTCTATATTAAATATTCTATCGTTACTTGACATAGGGAAATAATATAGAAAATAAAAAACTTTAACATATAATGCATTTATATTTGTAGACAATCTGACATGTATATGGATTATTATCTCTCTTCCGTTTCTACATTTAAAAAATTTTTATCGTTTGATATATTTTATATCAGCCAAAACGACTACAGGTTTGGAGTTAAAAGGATTTTTAGCAATTTTATGTCACATTATAATCTTTCTTTTTTTAATTTTTACTCATTCATTTATATTAAGGTATAGCTAACAAATAAAAATTGTATTTATTTAGAGTATTCAATGTGATATTTTGATACACGTATACATTGTGAAATGGTTAAATCAAACTCATTAACATATCCATCAACTCACATACTTAACATTTTTTTGTTGTTAGAGAACACTTATGATTATTCCTTTAGCAATTCTCAAGCACAACACTTTTTGTGTGTTTTTGAGTTGGAGTCTCACTCTGTCACCCAGGCTGGAGTGCAGTGGCCATGATCATGGCGACTGCAACTTTGACCTGCTGGTCTCAGATGATGCTTCTGCCTCAACCTTCCAAGTAGCTGGTATTATAGGAGCACACCACCATACCTGCCCTATTTTTTGATTTACTACAGAAATGAGGTCTCACCAAGTTGCCCAGGCTGGTCTCGAACTCCAGATCTCAGGAAGTCCTCTTGCCTCAGACTCCCAAAGTGCTGGAATTATAAGCGTGAGCCACTGTAATTGGCCTAACTTTATAATCTTTCAGTTTTTAGGTAGGGATGAATATTCTGGCTGTGGTTGTTGGTTTTTGTTTTTTTATTAGACATATTATTTTAAAGCAGGGGAAAATAAAAAGTTAAATGAGAAGTAGAAAGTCCAGTGTTTCTGTATCTGTTCTTCCCCCTCCTACGAAGGAGCACAGGAGAACAGGGTGGCACCCATTCCACAGTTCATCTCTGTGGCAACAGTTCCATTATACATGTGCTTCAGTCATAATTTTTATAGCACATTGGATCACTGTAATTGGCATCTTCAAAGCACTCAAACTGGGGAAACAGCACATCAATATCTATTATGTCATTTCAACACAAATTCTGGGAAGTTTTCTCCAACTGGAAAATATTTTAAACTGTTCACCTTAATAGTGCATTTCAGATTTTAAGGATAGTAGACTTATGATTTATTTTCACTTTTTCTTAATTCTTCAACTTATTATTATTTTTTCTGTTACTACTAAAGAATGATATTTAGTACATTGATCCAACTAAGTGTCAGGCAGTGTTTTACGACTTCAATATATCCTTTCTCTTCCTTGTAACACACCTGAGTTAGAATTTTTATTAGTGCCTTTAACAGATCAGGGAGCCAAAGCTCACGACATCAAGAAAATTTTACTCATTAACAAATATTTATTAAGCCAGGCACTGCTCTAAGCATCAACCCCACAGTAATGAATAAGACTGAGCTAGAAGCCGACAGGTCCGGATTCCAAACACACCTCTGTGTGCCTCTGAAGTCCATGTTCCTTCCCATAAGAAACCTGCTGCTGAATCTGCTCTATTTGCCATACTGTTCATTCCATTTATATCACTTATTCAAAATGAACTGGTGTTTTGTGGTATAATGAAGTATCACATCCTTTTCTGAGCCAACAATTTGCTTTTGAACATACCTGACTTTTGTGTAAAAGCCACTGGTGGGAACAAATACATGCTGTATTAAAAATTAAAATAAACTTTGACATGCCTAATGCTATTTGCATAATATGTTCCAAGAGGTAGATATTGTCTTTTCTTTGTTTAAAGGTAGGAAGTTAGGCTTAGAGGGAAACCCCCTGGGTCCCTTCCCACTGTGGGTGCGTTTCTGTCCTCTCAAGAAATCCTGCTTTAAATTTTAAAAAAGGAAGAAAGAAATTAGACCTAGAAACATGAAGGTACTTGCTCCGTCTGAGGCTGGTCTCCTCCACCTGAACTTGGTTTGGGTCTCCTCCCCTCCTGGGATTCTGGCCCTGACGCTATCACTGTCTCCCCTGTCTCCAGCTTATTTCCCTTTACAAGTGACCTCTTTAGGCATTTCAACTTGCTCAAGTGTCTCCCATCTGAAAACAAACACTGTCCCCACGCCCACCTACTCCCTTTCCACTTATCCTTGGTTTCTCTTCCTCCAAAGCAAAACAATATGAAAGCATTCTCTACATTTGCTGTCTTTACTTTCTCCTTTCTTATCGAATCCCCGCCCTCTTCACCTTGTTTTCTCCCTTTCTATTCTAACTATCCTTTCTAAAGACTTTGCCAATGTGATACTAAAAACAGTATCTCGCTGTTCATGTGGTGATTTTATTTCTAACATAATTGAACATCATTTTGTGTTTCTTATCCATTTCTTATGTGAAGGGGGACCTCAAAAACCCAAAATATATTTATTAAAAAATGTGTATTTATTCTTATGTGTTAAATCTTCAGTCACCTCCAAAGTACTCTCTGTTCGATACAGTACACCTATGGAGATGCTTTTTGCACTGCTCAAAACAGTTTTTTAATTCATCATTTTTGATGCCTTTTCGTGCTTCTACTCTCTTTTGTTTCACCTCTTCCACATTAGCAAAGCTTTTCTCTCTGAGGACTTTTTTCATCTGGGGAAAAAAAAAAGTTGCTCGGGGTGAGATCAGGTGAATACGGCAGATGGGGTATGTTTTTGGTCAAAAACTGCTGAACACTCATTGCAGTGTGGGCAAGTATATTATCATGGTGGAAGAACCAGTCACCTGCTTGCCACAACTCAGGAAATTTCTCCTGCAAATCATGATGCAACCTTCTCTAAACTTCCATATAAAAACTTTGGTCAGCCATTTGATCCAGAGAAACAAATTCCGAGTGTACTACTAGAAGCCTGCCCTCTGGAAGATAATTCTGGGGGCTTTTTGGGTCCCCCTCATTTGTGTGTCTTTGTTGCTTGTTCAAGAATTTTCCAGTTTTCTAATTGAGGTTGTTTTCTGTATTTTAATTTGTGTTGCTTGTTCAAGTATTTTGCCTGTTTTCCTACTGAGGTTGTTTTCTGTATTTTAAATTCTCACATATTTAATAAGGAAAATAGATCATTTCTTCACTCTTTGACCAACATTCGGCAGAATAAGAAGTTAATACACGATCCCTGGTAAAGGTCACCAGGATATGTCTGGATGAGAACATCCACTGCCAAATTCTGAAGGATGTTGTGCAAATGTGCAGTTGTCATTTTACCAAATCTTTATTTCCCGGCAACATGAAGCTTTCCTAGTCCTTTGTAGAAATCATTTCCCAGTAGTAAAAAATCCAGTTATGAAACAAACATGTGATCTGGTTGTGCCGATGTTTGTTGCTAGAGTATTTGCATAGAGATCCCTGAAGACTGACCTGTGTGTCTCACAGTTTTGTATTGGAATGGTAGACACGGTGTGCTTCCAGCAAGTTTATCTTGGAAAAAATGACATGCCTCCTCTTTGCTGGCCTTTTCTATAATTCATGAATCTTCTTCTTTCATAAATGTCTTTGTACTGCCTCTTGCTATGCTATAAATCTCTTTTTTCTCTGTTACAAGGCAAAATACCATTGTAACCAAGACTATCCTGAAATTTGGAAGACTCAAGAGTTTGGGGCATTGGTCCATTTGGTTTTATAGATTCATCAGATTTTCCAGGGAACATGTTATTTTGTGTCTCATTATCATTGGTCTGGTTTGATTTCTCTGAATATGCAAGTGTTTGTAAAATCCTGCTTAGTTGAATATATATGCTGCTTGTTCTGAATTTTCCATAATAAACTGTGCTCCAAATAGTTGATATGACCCCTCCAACTTGAAGCATTTTAGTAATATGCTATTATATTCCAGAAGCTTTTTGGGATACTATCAATTTATACAGGAATTAATTTCTATCTCCCTTGAATTGAGTAAGTGATGTGACCAGAGTTTTTAAAAATGCACATTTATGAAAAGACGACATATGCATAGGGTTAAATTTCAGTTATTTTACATAGTGCTTTTGCTCAACCATCTAAAATACAAGCGAGAACAAAATAATGTCTCCTTGGAGGAAAATTTATACATCGTAAATGGACTCTTGGCTTCTTAGTATTCTTTCCGAAAACTCTTGCAATATAAAAAGGGCCTTTTGATTTCTCACAGGTGTCATTAGAAAATCAAGTCAGACGGCTATCCCACTTCAGTTCAATAGACTGAGGTTTTTCAGAGGAGTTCACCATTCCAGTTTTCATAAGAAAGTATTCGTTCAATTACATTGTAAGCATATGAACTAAATAGGAAAAGGATGACTTAAAATCACAGGATGAAAAGTCACAGCTACGATCAATATTCTACTTCATAAACTACTTCCCTGTGTCTCTGACAGTAAGTAAAAATATAGAAATTCTATACTAGACACAGTTAGAATAAGGCTCCTACGGAGTTTTTCTGATAATGAGCCATTGGGGAAGGGCGCAAGTTATGCTGGAGGTGTACATTTGAAAAGGAAGAGGGAAGATGATCTCTGACTTTTTTCTATAGCCTATTCAGGACATTATATATAAAAGCCATCAGTTCCACAAGCCCTAGTGTGTGTGAAGGGCTATCAGTTTAGAAACAGTTCCATAATAAATCTAAGAATCAATGAAATTGACCCAGGAGCAGAAACAACCACCTCTGCTCATGTCAGCCATATTGCATTAGCCCCAGTTGGACAGAAGCAAACATACACTGAGAAATCCACAGACTCTAAATTTTAGTCTTACCGCAATTCTTTGAACAGACATTTTCCGGGCACTTTCTATGAGTACTTCATAGGTGATATGCCAGGGAGCTCCAAACCAATCATTAGTAAAGATCTAAATGTCATTTACAAAGTAAAGAAAAGGCTTTCTCTCAGTAGCGTCTCTCATTTGATGAAGGATTCCTAGTTAAAAAAATAAAATACAATAAGCTGTTTTCTGCTCTTCTTTCCTAAAGAGTTGTGTTAAGCAGGATAAGCTAGGTTTTGCTGGATTTTTGCTGGGCTTTGCTTATATTTTTCATTCCAAACTGAGATTCCAGTGTATGTTATGCTTTAAAGTGGATTTTGAAATTCAAAACCACATTGGCTTCAATCATAAAAAGAAGTGAGGTACAGATACATGCTACACTGTGGATGAGTTTTGAAAACATTATATTAAGTAAAAGAAGTCAAACTCGAAAAGTCATGAATTGTATGATTTTTATTTAAAGAAAATATCCAGAGTATGTAAATTCACAAAAACAAAGCACAGATTGGTGGCTTCCAGGGACAAGGAGGAGGGAGAATGCAGAAAAATTGCTTAATGGGTACAGGGTTTCCTTTTTGAGTGATGACAGAGATTCGGAACTAGATAGAGGGAGTGGTTGCAAAACTTTGTGAATACGTTAACTGCCACTAGATTGTTCACGTTTTAATGGTTGGTTTCATATTATGTAAATTTAACCTCAATTTTTTTTAATAGTACCAAAAATTTTTTTTAAGTCAAAAAAAGCATACTGGCTATTTGTATATTTTTTTCTATGTGTTTACATTCTATAGGCGAAACAGTATTATTTATAATAACTGGCAGACATTTTTAGCCAATAATTGTCAATAATAAAACAATTTCAGGTCTATGTCTTCACTGACTTTTTTCTTTTTCAGTATTCGCAATACTACTTTTGAAGACTTGCACCTAGAATTTTTTCCCACTGTCTGTGCTATCTCACTAGGTGATTTCCTGCCTTGAATTTTAAATCTTCCCAGGAACCTCTGTATTCATATCTACTTAAGTTATTACTGTGATGTTGGAAGCTTGCACTTGGTATAACTCCCACAGTGGAATCGTTTTGGAGAATCCACTCCCATGCTGATCTTCCTCTTACACATTATTAATGAAGGTGTCAATGAGCAGGTCACTAACAGCAATGCCTTCAGCATCCCACTGGTCATTTGAGTAGAATGTGATAAATTGCCTTCCATAATTGCCCTGTTCTTGTCAACCAATTTTCAGTTCATGTTGGAGTCCTCATGGTCAGTACAATTAAAATTAATTTTTCTCATTTTATGACAGTGAGATGTTCCCTCATGCCATGCTGGCAATACCTGGGTACCAAACCTTCTTTTCTATTGTTGGATGTTATTGCTGACAACCCTTATGTTTAACTCTTATGATAGCTAATGACAATGGTTTTCATAATGACGGAGGGAATTTTTTATCATTATTATTATTTCTGTATCACCTTGTGCTGGCTCTGTCATTTCTTGGCTGTAATCTGTAGACGGTTTCACTGCTCATTAGTATCTCTAAGGCCTGAGGAAATAACGAGGGCAAACTCAACTTCTGTTCATTTTGCCTGGCTCACAGTCTATTCTCAGTCTAGAAAATACTTTGGGAGATGAGAGCAAGGATTGCTAGTGTTGAATTAAATCCATCAGTGTAGGAGCTAGCTTCTCCTGACATAGATGATTAAGACTGCCATCAGTCTTAGAGCCGGGAAGACCCTTGAAGTGACCCTCCACCTGGTGTGTTTCTCATTGGGATGGGCACTGCTGTAGACTGGGGAAAGACAGTTATTTGTCTCATAGGACTCTTCCACACACTAAAGGACATTGAGTACCCTTGGACTTGGGATACTGAATGCCAGTAGTCACCAAGACAACCCAAAGTGCCTGCATTTCTGAGAGCCTCAGAGTGGGACAAACCCACAGCCTTCTTGTTCCGCTTGATGAGCAGACTGGGGCCCAGGAAAGTTTGGTGCCTTAGGTAAGGGCACATACCCAGCAAGTGGCAAAATCGGTGTCAAGACCAGAATATTCACTTATCTAGCCTAGTGCTTGGCTAGTTTCATTTAAATTTTTTAGACTTAGCCGGGCTCGGTGGCTCAGCCTGTAATCCCGCACTTTGGGAGGCTGAGGTGAGTGAATTGGGTGAGCCTGCGGGTTCGAGACCCCTGGGCAACTTGGCGAGACCTCATCTCTACAATAAATCAAAAATTAGCCAGGCATGATAGCGCACACCTGTAGTTCCAGCTACTTGGAAGGCTGAGGCGGAAGGATCGCCGGAGCCCAGCAGGTCAAGGTTGCAGTGGTCAGGAGATGCCACTGCACTCCAGTATGGGCGACAGAGTGAGACTCCCACTGAAAAAACAAAAAAAAAAAACCCAAAAAAAAGAAAAATAATTTTTTTAGACTAAAATCTCCAGCAAGCCCTCGGGATTCAACTGAAATTCAAATACCTTTTCCTATTCAATTTACCCTTTTGTTTCAGACCTTCTCCAGACTCCTCAATCCTTCAGCACTCCTTACTTTCCTCCACTCTTTGCTCCTTATTTCATTGAGAAAATAGAAGCTAGAAGAGAAACATCTATCCTATCAGCCTACCTGCTCTGCCTTCCTGCCTGTTATAAGCAGTGAACGCTGCTCCTGCTTAAAACCCAATTCCTCCCACATAGGTAAGGACTGTGCTCCATGTTTTTAGTTTAGAGTTGTGGGATACAAGTGGGGGTTTACTACATAAGTAAGTTGCATGCAGGTGAAGTTTGGGTTTCTAGCTGGTCCTCTCTTCCCCTGACTGTGGACCAGGTACTCAGCGTGTTGCCACATGCCATCCTCCCTCCTTCCTCCCTCCCTTCTGTCGCCAGCAGTGTCCAGCATCTGCTGATCCCTTCCTTGTGCTAGTGTAACCAGTGATCAGGGCCCACTTACGAGTGAGAACCTGTGGTATTCAGGTCTTTGTTTCCGTGATAGTTCACTTAGTATGATGGTCTCCAGTTGCATTCAAGTTGTTGCAAAGGCCCTGATTTTGTTCTTTATTCCTGCATAATATGCCCTCATGTATGGTCTGGGTTCTTTGAATTGTCTTTTGTTCTCTCCTGTTCAGTTTCTCCCTTGCACTGGCTCATTCTCATCAACACATAACCACACTGAACTACCTTTGTAGTAAAAGACATGCTTTCATGGCCGTATCGTCTACTATGGTGTTTCTCTGTTTCCCTTAAAGAACTTGCTCCTGAGATAATTATTTGTAGTTACTCTTTCACCTCCTCCAGTTCAGCTGGCTCCCCAACCTCCTTCAGACCAGGCTTTATTTTGCCATGTCCCAACAAGGTGACTCTTGTCAAAGTTACCAACGACCTCCCCCTTGCCAAATCCAGCTGTCAATTTTCATCCCTCATCCTATGCTCCCATACATGTTTGGCACAATGATCACATCATCTTTATTGTCTTTATTTAGCCTCCTAGATCTGATTTTCTTATTTCCCTCCTACCTCATGACTACTCTTTGTTAGGCTCCTTGGCTGATTCCTCCTCCTCTGCCCACCTGTATGTAGATCCTAGACTTTTCAGGGGCCTGGTCTTAGCCCTTGTATTTTTCACAAAGCAACCAGAGAAAGCTTTGAAATATAAAACAAATGTCTCTCCCTTCCTTAAAACCCCTTGAGTCCCATAGCACTTAGAATGAAACCCAAACCCTATATTTAGAACTACAAAGTCTTGTCATTCTAGAGTTCACCTTCTGGTGCACTGTATCACTTCACCCTAACCAATTCCTTCTTCTTCTTCCTCTTCTTCCTTGAACACACCTAATTTGTTCCAGCCTTTGGGTCTTTTGTTTTTTCCTCCTGAAAGGCTCTTCAATCAGGTCTTCTCAAGAGTTCTGTCGCATCATTTGGGTTTCTCCTCAAATAACACCTTCTCACAGAATCAGTAAATTACCCTCAAGATCAAGATCAAGACATGGTCTCCAGAAAAGAGTCTTTCCTGAACCTTTCATCTCAACCAGTGTCCTCTCCCTTCCATTGTTCTCTGATCCCTTACAGTGCTTTTATCTTTACTCTTAGAACACGTCTCTCCCTCACATTACACATGCATTTATTTGCTGTTAATGAGACATAGCATGATAGAGTGACTAAGCACACAGACCCTAGATCCCTAAGTCCTGAAGGCAGCCACTAACTAGCTCTGTGACCTTGGACAAGTTACTTAGCCTCTCTGTTCCTCAGTATCCCAATCTTTAAAATGGAGGTGTTGTTTAATACTTACAGGTTGTAAAGTAAAAGGAGTTACAGTATATAACATGTTTAGAAGAAACAACTCGCTTGGTATGTGCTATGGACGTGGTAGGTGTGATTATTTTGTATTGTTTGAAACTTTCATTGAAAAAGTAGCTGCAAGAGGATGACAGCTTTGTCATTCTTGTGCACCACTGTTTTTCTAACCCCTGAAGCATTGCCCGGTGCCCTGTATAACTCTCAGTATCTAGTTTTTGAGTGAGCATACGAATGGCATGCCACTAATTGGATTGATGTTTCAGCATACTCTCAAATTGTACTCGTGGCCTGAAAACAAGGTAGCTTTGGGAATTGCCTGTATTAGTAGCAAAGGTTAGTCTGTCAGGAACAAGAAATGACTTGTAACACTTATAAAATAAAGCATCCAAATCTACTCTAGCTCTCGGTAGGGTTTTGGTAACTTTCTGATTAGGTTGGTTTGTGTTAAGACCTTTTCACGCATATGAATGGAAAGAACAAGAAGGAGAAGAGTGTTTGAGGTAATCTGGGAAACAGAACAGTAATAAAGTAAGAGAACTAGCTTTGTTTATTCCAGAAATAAGACAGTAGAAAATGAATGAATAACAGAATTAACATGGAGTGTTTAGCTTTATCTAATTGCTTCTAAAATCATTCAAATATTCTTGGGAAAGTTATTCTTCATACCTTCTCATTGAAATTGAATTTTCGTGTCTACTTAGCTGGCTAAATTCATCTGGATCAGTAAATTACCCTCAAGATCAAGACATGGTCTCCAGAAGAGAGCCTTTAAATGTCTATGCTTTTTATTTTTATCTTTTACTTTATTTTATCATAAAGATGTGGGATACAAGTCAGGATTAGGTGCCTAAATCATGTATGTGCAGGTGAAGTTTGGGCCGCCAACTGGTCCTCATTTCCTCTGGTTTAGGACCGGGTACCCTTTGTTTGTGTTGTTAAATTCTCCCCTACCTTGCTCCCTTCCCTGGCAGTGTCCTGCAACTGCCAATCTCTTTCTTGCGTTATTGTGATTAATATTCAGATCCCACTTATGAGTGAGAACATATGATATTCTGTTCTTATGTCTATGCTTTTTACAGTATCATCAAAAGTTACCAAAATGCAGCCAACTATAATATAGAAACATATTTCTACAAAAGAAATATAGGTTGTCATTGACGTTACATATGGAGTCAGGTATCCCTGGAGTTCTCTCAAAAATGTGTACCAGATTATTTCTTTGTATTTTGGTAGGCTGAAATAAGTCAGTGGCTTCTAATTCATTCCTAAAGATAGAGCAGAATTACCTTAAACATGTACTGTAATCCTTCATTTGGTCAACTATGAATGAATATAATGTGTCTAATGACCAATCGCCTTTAACCATTTTCCATGACTTCTCAACTGAAGGATGATGAATCGTGCGTGAACTTACTCTCAGAACTTGTTGTAGGACTTTGTTTTTTATTTTGGGGGGCAAGAAAGCAGAAGTTTATTAAGAATACAAAAAAACTCCCAAGTGGGAGGGGACCCGAAAGAGGGCTGCCCGTTGTAGGACTTTAGCACATCCATTAGGTTGGCTATCAAGTTTTTCAGAGCTTCACAAACCTACACAAAGTGATAGTGCAATAGGAATTTGAAACGTTCACATACGCCACAACCTAAAATACCTATGTTTAGAATGTGTTTCAAAAGGAGAAAGAATTTTAAAGTGTATTCTCGCTAGTCTTTGGGATGTTTGCTTATTTTTAAAAATAATTTAACCGGACTCACTGGGAAGAGTTAGATAACATAGGAAAGTCATTGTACCTTTTATAAAATTTAAACAGATTTGTTATTGAATACTTACGGAAAAAGCGCAAGCTCTGTTGTAATTTCTCGTTTTAATGAAGGCATTTTCAAACCAGAGACTTAGTAGTCATTATGTAATGAGGCATTGACAGAGGAGGCCTATGCCATATGGGGACATAAACTCCTATAGCTATGGAATATCAATGAAACTGTTTTCTGTCAATTATAGTTTTGGAGTCCAAGTGATGGCAGTTGGCAATGTTTGAACAGAGAATATCATTGTTTCCGTTTTAGTCTAACTGCCCATCTGTTGCTTTAACTTCATGCAGTCATTCATGATAGAAAGAATCCTATAGCGCTGGCTATGGTATCTTTGTACAAAATTTCCCCTAACATCATTGATTCCTGCACTCTTGATGAGATAGACTGGAAGTAAAGCTATTAAACAATGAATTGGGGACCAGCTGCAGTGGCTCATGCCTGTAATCCCAACACTTTGGGAGTCCTTGTTGGGAGGATTGCTTGAACCCAGGCGTTCATGACTAGCCTGGAAAACATAGTGAGATCCTGTGTCAATAATAATAATAATAATAATAGTACATAAGAGAATAAAAACTAAAAACAGTGACTTAAAGAGCTGGCTCAGCTGGTAACAAAAGTTGCCTTGTGTATGTTTCTGATGACCCACTGATGCTGTCAACTCCTCTGTGTACTCTCCTTCAGTTCTGAGGGTGCTACCTTTGATTGCCCTTCCAGTGGCAGTAGTAGAGATCTCAGTCTGCCACTTTACTTTCCTTCACATTTGGCACACTGGGTGTTGGTGGCTAACTATTTTTCTTTGGGACCTTCTCAGACTCTGCTTTCATGGCAACATGACAACCCAGTCATGTCTTCCCTTTGCCCTCCAGTTCCTGGACTTTTTGTTTGTTTGTTTGTTTGTTTGCAGTCACTTTCATTTTTTTTTAAAGATATGGAATACCATTTAGGATTCTAATGTTCATTATGCAGGTACCCTTGTTGATTAGGTGTGCCCCTCCCCCTCCCCGGACTCAACAGACATCAACCACAGAATTATGGACTTTCCTCTCCTTAACCACACACTCAGCAAAACTTCCTCTTCCAGGCATCCTCTACTGTCTGTAAAAAGATCTCTTTATTAACAAACCTGCTTGTCTTTTACTTCTCCCACTTTATTCCTATCTTACATTCTGTTTATTGCATCTTGACTTTCCGTAAGTCCATGACAACTTAAAATAAATGTGAAAGTAACATCATTATTTATTTGTGCTTCTCCAGAATTTTCTGCTCCTTTGTTCAAATATTCTGTTAAAAATTCAAAACCTAGGATTTACTTTCAGACTTAAAATCAGTCTATCAAGTCCTTACTATTAGTGTAAAAAATAGTATAATTTTGTTAAAGCTATGCTTTTCCAGGGTAATCCAAGTTCACAAATAATTTAAATATTTAGTTTGAATGTCCTATGCCTCAATTTTCTAATGGTCATTTCTACTTCTTTACTTTTTTATTGTATAAACAAGTAAAATTTCTGAGGAAGCTGGAAAATTAAACCAGTTTAATCAACTTCAGCTTTAGTATGAATTTTCTGGAAAAAAATGTATAGGGTACTTCTATTAAATTATTTTTGTATTTCTTAAATGTGATTTTCTCATCATTTTAAAAATGTTTAACTTTCCAGACCAGAAATATTTGATAAATGAGTTTAAATAAGGTTACCACCCCTATATAAGTAGATTAGGACATTTTCCTTTCAACATTTGGACATTTACTGATTATTGATTATTCAAGCCTATTAAGTTTGCAATTTGTTTAGAGGTGCACAACATGCCCATGAGCACACCGTTAGATATCCACTTCCAGTCTAGTAGGGTGACCAACTGTTCTGGTCTTCCTAAGAACTGAAGGAGTTACTGTGATGCAAAAAATATGTTTTAAAACCAAGACAGTCCTGGGCAAACTGGAATGAGATGGCATGGCAAGCACTAATTATACTGCCCTTAGAATATAACCACTGGGAACTTTACCAGATTAAAAGCACTTTAAGGGTTTATTTTTCAAAACACTTACTTTTACATCTATACATGTAAATATCAATCATATTGTTAGCCCTGAACATATTTATTCTAATTATTTAAAAACAATCTTACTATCACTGGGTGCAAGGGCTCATGCCTGTAATCCCAGCACATTGGGAGGCGGAGGTGAAAGGCCAGGGGTTTAAGACCAGCCTGGGCAACTTGGCAAAACTTTGTCTCAAAAATAAAACAAAAAATGAGCCAGGTGTGGTGGCATGCACCTGTAGTGCCAGCTACTTGGACGGTTGAAGTGGAAGGATCTCCTGAGCCCTGCAGGTGGAGGCTGCTGTAACCTTGTGTGCACCACTGCACTCCAGCTTGGGTGACCATGTGAGACTTCAACTCTAAATAATAAATAAATAAAATAATCCTACTATCTTTATGTGATTCCGTCTTACCTTGTTTTTATGTAAGAACTAAGTCAAGGTCAAAAATACCTCATATTCTCTATATTAGCTTATTATTAACATGTGAGACTTTTCCATTTATTTGTTCATATCATCTATATTTATTAACAGATACAATTTGCCTCGCATAAAACACTCAAGACTAAAGATATAATTATTATCAAGATTATGACCATTCCAGAAAAAGTTCAACACTTACTGGATTTTTTTTTTAATCTTAAAGACATGGATAGCTGGACTCGGTGGCTCAGCCTGTAATCCCTCGCTTGGGGAGGCTGAGGTGAGTGGATTACCTGAGCCCGCGGGTTCGAGACCCACCTGGGCAACTTGGCGAGACCTCATATCTACAATAAATAAAAAATTAGCTGGGCGTGGTAGCGCGTGCCTGTAGTTCCAGCTACTTAGAAGACTGAGGTGGAAGGATCGCCTGAGCCCAGCAGGTTGAGGCTGCGGTGGCCGAGAACAGCCACTGCACTCCAGTCTGGGCGACAGAGTGAGACTCCAACACACACACACACACACACACAAGACATGAGGTACAATTCAGGATTAGGTATACAAGTGGACATGATACAGGTAACGTTTGGTCCCCACTTTGTCTAGTGTGAGATCAGGTACCCTTACTGATGTTGTGTCTCTACCCTCACCCCAGCAGTATCCTTCTACTGCCAATCCCTTTCTTACAGTATTATTGTAAATGTTCAGGTTCTGCTTATGACTGAGAACATGTGGTATCTGTTCTTTGTTTCTGTGATAGATCACTGAGTATTATAGACTCTATTTCAGCTAGACTTCCAGGTTTCCTCAAAGCCCAAATATTTATATAATTGCTGTCTGGTTGGTATCTTCTTGTCCTTGAGAATCCCTGTTCTATTATTTCCTGAAATTAAAGCATGCAACAAATCTTCAAGCAAATGAACTAGCTGGGATAGTTAATTCCTTGTGACTGTATTACTGCTTGTGGTCACCTATTGTCTAAGCCCCAGATGATTTTCGTTAACTTTCTTTCGGTTTTTGTTTTCTTCACTTTAAATTTTTTATTTTAAAATTGTGGGATACAATTCAGGTTTTGTTAACTTTGAAAGAGAAATATTTGTTTGTAGCTGCTGAACTTTGCTCCAGGATTAAACCCTTAATAGGAGCAAATTGAGCACAGTGCCACTGTGGGCAAAGCAGAAACAGACCACTATCTTTACTTTGAAGTTTAGCCTAAGAATTAGCCATGTGTTAACTCTGGATTGATAAGCCTAGAGGGACCCTGAAACCCTGAAACTCTGAATTGATAAGCCACAGAGGGACCCTGAAAGACTCATCTTTGAGGAGGTGATAAATACTCAGATATGCCTGGCTGGAGCTCACAGCACCAGCTGGGCACCAGCAACCAGTGGCTGTCTCGGGGAAACTCAGCACCCAAAGTGGTCCTGACATACAGCAGGTGATCAGTAAGATTTTGTTAAATAGATCCTGCTAGGTTGTATTTGTGTCACAGATGGGGAACAGAAGCCATTTCTTTCAACTCCATATTCTGTATTTTATGATTCAGCATTATATTAAATATTATTTTCAAATATTTCACTCTACATTGTTTTTAGTATCTCTAACTAGACTTTTTCTGAAAGGCTAAGACTATAACTTGTCTCTCTACATGATATAGACCAATGACAAGACTCTCAAAAAAAAATATATTGAATTTTAGGTGACACGTATGAACGCAAAACACTGATAATTTTTGACTGATAGACCAATCCCTGGACATGACATGAGCTTGAAAGGCAGAATATGAGAATTAATGTAATTTTAAATTAATTTTCCTCCTTATCTCAAAGGATCTTCCTAGGAAAGCCCTGGCAGAGTAAGATTTCAGAATGGTGATTAATGCTGTGGGGTAAGAATTTGATGGATTTAAGTGATTATTTTCCTGGAATATACTTATCTGGTTATCATCGTCTATTTTATTTGGGCAGGGCATCAATACGTCAATTAACAGTAGAAGAATGTATCCTTCACCATTACCTAAAGCAGTTGTCCCCAACCTTTTTGGCATCAGGGATGGGTTTCATGGAAGACAATTTTTGCACAGATGGCGGAGTAGGGGAGTGGTCATTAGGCTTTAGATTCTCATAAGGAGCATGAAGCCTAGATCCCCTCACATGTGCAATTCACAATAGAGTTGCATCCCTGTGAGCATCTAATGCCACTGTTGATCTGACAGCTGACGGAGCTTACAAGCAAGTGGTGGGGAGCCGCTGTAAATACAAATAAGGCTGTAAATAAAGATGGAGGTTCCCTCACTCCCCAGCTGTGCAGCTCCTGCTGTGCAGCCCAGTTCCTAACAGGTCACAGATTGGTCCATGTCCCCATGGGCTAGGGACCCCTGACTTAAAGCATCGTCCACATTACCTCCTACTGACATTAACATAAGGTGAAATCATCTTGTAATTTTTATTATAATGATCTTAACATAAGCCTTATTAACTAGAAATATAGAAAAAGTAGATTTACAAAAGTTTTTTTCTCAAAAAAAAGAAAAAAAGTAGTCATTAGGAAACATTCACAGCAGTAATAGGAGACAAAGCTATCCCAGGTATACCCACCTCAACAGCCTGTTCAATGGGTCCCGTGTGGAAGGAACAAAAGACAGCATCTGTTTCTCTGATAACAGACCCTTGGGAATTCTGAGATTTGAACAGATGGACCCAGGGGTGGAAACAAGGTGGTGTTCAAAAGCAAGCTTGACTCAGGCTCTACTGTGAAAATACTGTCATTCTTCGATAACTTGCCAGTGGTGACCAAAGTATTATGGTTCATCCTTAATCATAGCCTAGTACTTAGCCACCATATAAAATGATACTTACACTAAGAGAGAATCAGTTAAAGTCAACCTGGACTTCTGGTTTTGTTTTGTTTTTTGTTTGGTTTTGTTTTTATTGCCTTCCTTTACCCATCTTTTTCTTTGTTCTTCTTCTTTGGTTTACTAGACTTTTGCTAACCTCAAAGAATCTTAGCATGGATTAGTATCTTTGCCAGCTGTTTCTCAGATGAATCTCAGTGAATCTCAGATCACTCATCATTTTCTCAAGTGTTTCTTTATGGAACGTTGGATGTCAGCAAATGACCCCCTTGTAATTGGCATTCTGGAAAAAGCACAATGTTCTTTTCACTAAAAAGGCACAATTTAGTACCTGCGGTGAAGACAAATGTATACATACAGACATCCATTTGTCTTTTTTCTCTTTGGGGAGTGGCTATTCCCCCTAGAAACAAGAGAAGTTTTATGGCCCAATATTTTAAGAGAGAGGTTAAGAGTATTTGTTCTACTTATCTCAGACAACATCAGTCTTCCAGTTTAACTGCAGCAGAATGCATTACTGCAATCTTGAAATATATGCTTATCACCACAGTGATTTTCTTTTAGGTAAGATGGGTATTTAAATGAGCATTAGGCGAAACTTAGGATTTTTTTTAATGGTTTGTTAAGCAAGGTAGGTATATTTCATCATGTGGTCTACTTTATTCTGATTTCTAATAGGAAGAAAGAAAACAGATTTGTTCATCCTTTTTCAGGTAGTAAATTTCCATTGGTAGATATTTACTAGTAGTATGCTAGTAATCCAAAATTTAAGAAGAGGGCAAGGTTTTGTTTCTGCATCAGTGATGGGCATTTTAGACATATCGAAAGTGCTTGCTTACTTTTTATTTTTAGAATAACTACCAATAGAAATTATATTCTTTATTTTGTGCCAAAATGTTTTTTTCATCTTTTTTTTCATAATCAATATTTTTTATTATGGTTTTGTGGGGCACAGTTAAGGGTTAGGTGTACAATTACATTTCATTCAGGCACCCTGTTGATAAGAGGTGTTTCCCCATCTCCAGACAGATATTTGCTACTGTTAATCGCCAAAATGTTTTTAATGTGATACCCATCCATTTTTTTCTTAGTTGGTTAAAGTCTATCTTCTACCCCCTGCTAGGTAATAGTCATCTTGAAGTCTGGAACTGTAACTTACTTATTTCCATATTTATAAAAACCTGACTCAGAACTTATTTCATGGGCGTTCAGTAAAGAATAGTTGCATATATTCTAACTTCTACTACTCTGTTATTTGTACTGGTAGTGCTCTGATGTTTCCCATAAAATAAAATTGTGTAATAATTTTGCAATTTTTTCACTAGGATCTAGGATTAAAGTATATCAGGTAAAGAAATACCTAGTGGAAAGAACTTGGCATTTGAAATCAGAAACATTTGAATCATGTAGTCCAGTAGATCAGTCAATGTTTTGTTAATTGTGGATCAGGATATCTTGCTAGGATACATCAAAATATAATTTTTAAAAATAGACTAGGAAAGGATAAAACATTTCATATTATTTCAAAACTCTTTGTTTTTGTTATATAGAGAACTACATGTGTCTGTGTATGTGTATATATGAGTGTGTATAGAACTGGGTTACAATGTAAAGTGTAGATTGCCATTAAAAAGTGTTTTAAAAACTTCATTTTGGATATTTGAATGTTTGTAATAATTCTGAACCTCAAATTTCCCCTCTGCAAAATGGGGTTAAAAATCACTATTATAAAGGTCTATTCTGAGGATTAAGAGCAGTAATACAAGCAAAATACCTTGAATAGCACCTTATTTACATGGAAGACAAGCAAAAAATGTTGCTTTTTACCAAAACTAATCCATTTAAAATGTAATTGATTAGGAAAAAGCTTACATGGGATTTTATCAAGACTTTAATGAAACTGATTTTTAAAACACTTTCTTATTTGAAAGAATTATTTTAAAAATTAACCAGTAAGGGCATTGCTAAATAAATTCACTTTATTGATTTTTCTTTGAGATCATTGCTTTTCAATTCAATTTATTTTTTTAAATTTACCCCTCTATTTACTCAAGTAATATTTTTAGAATTTGGAATGTGTCCAAAGAAACAGAAACATAAAAGAAATCTTTAGGGAATCCAAACATGTCCTGGGAGGAACAGTTAAAGAATCTGCTGAAAGCCTACCAAAATCTATCAAAAGAATAGGTAAGATGATACTGATTTCCTATATTAAAAGGATTTCCTGGTCGGGTTTGGTGGCTCAGCCTGTAATCCCAGCACCTGGGGAGGCTGAGGCAAGTGGATTACCTGAGCCTGTGGGTTTGAGACCAGCCCAGGCAACTCGGCGAGACCTCGTCTCTACAATAAATCAAAAATTAGCTGGGCATGGTAGCGTGTGCCTGTAGTTCCAGTTACTTGGAAGGCTGAGGTGGAAGGATCGCCAGAGCCCAGAAGGTTGTCGCTGTGGTGGCCGTGAGCATACCACTGCACTCCAGCCTGGGTGATGGAGTGAGACTCCTACTCAAAAAAAAAAAAAGATTTCTTCATGCCAGAAAGATCAGATGCTGTCTTGGCAGTAGGAGAATCAAGACCAGTTTCTTGGAAATTATGGGACAATAGATTTCCACTAAAAATAAGAAACAAAGAATTAAACCTGAGACTTTTCCTAAAACATCATAGCCTCCCCAGTGATGGTGGGATGGTTGGATATGATATCATTTGAACTGTCTTTTACTTTAAAGATTCTGTGAGTTTTTAGCCTGCCTTATGTTAGTCAGGCATCCTTATAGGCCATATATGACACTTTTGTTTGATGCTGAGGAGTCCCATGTGGCTCATGCAAATAAGATACGGTTTTTGCATAAATGGATCTTAAAACTGAGTCCGGAAAGAGAAGCTGAGAATCTTGCATATTTTTTCTGTGCAAGAATCCATGAATGTATCAGGTCAGTTCCCGTCTATACATAAGCATTTTGCTTATCCTTGATCTTACCTTGAATGTCTTCCTTTTTTCGCTAATTGCACTTGTCTTGAGTGTAAAAGTGGGAACAAAAGTAGCAATCTGTCCAATTGGTTATTTTTAGTGGTTCTACTGGGTGTAACACTTGGTACAAATCTATATAAGACTGTGAAATATGAGCCTAGAAGGAAGAAGAGAACTGGGAGGAGAACTGACACTGGCTGGAAGGGAAGAGGCTCTTTAGATAAAAGGTGATCAGTATCAACAAGAATCAAAGCAGAAGGGGGTATGAGGATGACAGGGGAGGATTCCCACCCCCCGCCCCCCACCCCCGTAGCCTTTAAGAATGCTTTGCGGTCGGGACCGGTGGCTCAGCCTGTGTTCCCGCGCTTTGGGAGGCTGAGTGGATTGCCTGAGCCCGCGGGTTC